>NC_040877.1:737292-890497 GCF_003676215.2 Rhopalosiphum maidis | reverse complement strand
TATAGTATATTATTAACAATAATAAAAATAACAGTTTTTAAATAGATTATAGTTTATAAGTTCAATTATATTTATTTAAAGAAAACAATAACAATATTTTTAGTTAGCGTATTATTTTAAAGCATTTATCATAAATTATAATATAAATATGAATAAATAGTTTACGTATTATATTATGTCCATATCAAACATACAATAATTAGAAATAATACTAATCACTAACACTAAAGTACAATATGAGTATTAAATAGGTATATAGCCAGTGGCGTGGCAAGGGTAGATATAGCCAAATGTGCTATGAAATCATCACTCAGCTCCGAATTTATATATGAATGAATTTAAGTTAATAATAATAAAAAGTAAGTTAATTGCTCATTGGGATGTATTCATAAAATTTATAAACGTGGACATAACCGACGAAGCGATAATTATTATGCATTACCAGAACCTGTGCGGTAGTGAACTTTCTACCTCGTATTTACGTAATAGGATATCGACGTCCGAGTTATATTGCCAGTGATCGCCGAATCCGCAGCACTTTAATCGAATATTAATCACACACTGTCATCGCGCACAAGTAAATTATAGGATGCTATACCAATTTATACCAGTGTAAAAAGTTTAGCATACAGGAAATATATGAAGTTAATGCCAACATTACCTAAAAAGCTGTCTGAATTAGATATTGAAGGTGATTGGCTATCAACGAATGATGGAAAAGATTTTATTTTAGGTATTTATTCTAAATTATTTAAACGATTTAATTATAAATACTATTACTAATAATAATATTATTACCTACAGGATGTGATGGTACGGATAATAAAATCGTTATATTTGGTACCGAAGGATTTTTTCGACGTCTTTGTTCTGGTAATACAGTTTTTATGGATGGCACATTTAAGTCAACACAAAAATGTTACACAAATTGTATACTTTACACTGCTTTGTTATAGGAATGATGATACACTAGTAATTATACTAGTAATTATAATATAATTTTATAATTTAGTAAAATACTAAGTATTAAATGTTAAAATATATTTTTTTTGGGCTTACGCATTATTGCCCAATAAAGGTACATCGACATATTTGAAAATGTTTGAAATAAAAAAAAGCGGCACTGAGAAAAGATTAAGGTTCAATCCTACTTGTTTCCAAATAGATTTTGAAATTGGAATGATTGTCTCCATTCGGCAGTGCTTTGGTTCTGATATACCCATAAAAAAATGTCTATTTCACTTTGATCGATCTATTTGGCGTAAAGTTCAAAGTCTTACGATTATACATTTGCCGGTAATATTAAAAAAGTTGTTGGTCGTCTTCGTTCGTTAGCCTTAGTTCCTATTAAACAAATTGAGTCAGAAAGTACATATAACTTTTTACGTAATTGGTTATAACTTAGCAAAACTTAATTTTTTTAATCATTTTTTTTAGGTAAGCTAAAATTATTAAATTATTTTACCGAAACATACTTGGATCCAGATATTTGTCTATTTAATAGCAATATGAGTAGTCATTTTAATACAGATGGAGCAAGGACCATAACCACCTTGAAATATGGCATGCAGCTCTTAATAAAGCTGTTGATAGACAAAAGCCAAATATTTTAATTTAATCAAAGAGCTAAAAAACTAACAAACAAACTTCGAGCTTGACCTCATAGCACAAAAAACTGCAATCTACCACAAAGATTAAAACTAAATATAGACAATAAGAAAAAAGGTTATCATTTTCAAAAGATAGGTAATGCGTTTACGATATATAATAATACATTTTTTTGTAACATTTTAAATTATAATTTTAGGTTACAAAATGGTACGATTTGTATTTTAGAACACTTAAATGCAATAATGTTTCATTTTCATTTATAAAACAGAAGCTTATAATGTTAATTTATAGTTTTAATATTTGACTTGAACAATATTCGTGATTTATACAAACAATTTAAAACAATAAAAAATGATATAGTTTAATTAGTAAGTATAATTCATCATAATATAGTGTGTCGGTATATCGGGTGTCGGTAAATTGATTTGTTGACCAATCGGTACGTGAATCGGACTCAATGTATTAGAGAGTTAAGCAACGTCTTGATACTACGATATTTTATAAACTTAGTATTGTATAATATCGAAATAAAGATCGCCCAATAAAAATTATTATTAGAATTAATATCCAGAATAAAGGATAATCATGGTACGACATTCTAAACAAATTTTCTAAACTTTAAATATGACAGCGAATACAATTAATATGATTTTTAAATCATTAATATATTAATCATGAGTACCTAGTCTCATAACATAGATTTAGTTAAATCATAATATCAATACAACATTAAAAGTATTTAATTTATAATGTTTGCCTTATCACGATACTTATTGTCGAAAAATGACGGCAAGGTAGTATAGTTACATAAGTAGGAACTTAATATGTTATTAGATATTAATATAAATATAATTTTGTTTTATTTAGACTCTGATAGTCTGATATCAGCATTACAATGTATTGGTACACTGACGGCGGTGTAGAATTGCACTGCTTTTTAAACCCGATTGTAGTTCGATCTTTACCTTTTTTTTAAATTAGTGCAGTTCAGCCATTACCTTTATTTACCTAAGTGCAATCAGGTCCGGCTCAAGTGTTTAAACACACCTATCAAACTTGAGTTTTGCCGCACCTTACATGTAAATACTTCAAAAATCTATAATACAAACATTTTAAATTCCGCCCCTTTGTATGGGCCTATGTCACCTACGCCTTGAATCTTGCATTAGAGCAAACGAACTAAAATGAGTGCAAATCGACCTTACCCTTAATATTGATAAAAAATAATTACTTACCTAACCGGTTAAGTATATTATCATATTATTGTAAATTGTTATTGTCATTTAGTTTTGAATATTTTTTATAATTCATTAATCATTATCAATACAACGTATCACGACTACTTATTATTATTTTATTTTTAGTGTCGGAATTGTTTATCAATTCCGATATTCTCAATACATATTTTTTTATTATAGTTTACTGTTTATAATATTTTCTATTCCCTTCCATTCCGTGTCTCATAAAAACTAACGCTATGCACTATCACCGCACAGCTAGTGCCAGTAATGTTCCAAGACGTGCAGTAAACACTATCCACAAACGATCGACTGTCAGCGGGCAATATTACCTGGTGACATAAACTATTACCGCATCGACCCACTACAGCTCGTCACACCGATTTGCTACTCACACAAATCTATTGTATCGATATTTATAGATAAAATTAAAATAAATTAAATATTATGTTATTATATTATTATTATTTGTATTTTGTTTTTAATTATATATGAATTATAAATTTTAAAATGTTAAGACACGTACACGTATCATTTATCACATGTCTTATAAGCACCTGGTACCAAACTCTGTGTAGAAAAACTGTGTGAACCGTCATTGATTTCGAGAACGATGTGACCTATAATTCAGTTATACGTTGGATGTGAAAAATGAACATACGCTGTCGCGGGAGGAACAGGCTCAAGACGGTAATCGGTGTACATCGACGAGACAGCCCATAGAGCCAATAGTCAATAATAGATTTCTGAACTGGACAGCGTAGTGTAGAACAGTGCAAACGTAGTCGCCGCAGTTCCAATCGCCGGCTTTATTCCGGATGGTCTGTTATTTCCGGCGCGAATGCTTGATTTCCGCTCTGAAGCCGGCTGGTCGACTACGGAGAAGCGGATAGATCTTTACCCGTTGAGCGTGGACGACGACGGAAAGCGACGTAGCCGTTGCCAGGAGAACAGTGAAGATGCTTCCTCAGCAGTGGTTGTTGCAGTAGTTGTCGTAGTGTTCCAACTCTTTGAGCTCGAGATGAATTTGTTCATGAATACTTGCCATGGTTTTCGTTGAAGCTCACATTGTATCTATGTCATCCACCCACATGATCACCGCCGTCTGTCCTCGATCGACATAGTTGTCACTCGTCAATAGTCGATGCGACAGTAAACAATAGAGCCCATCGTCGTCACCACCCGCCGTCCATGACCAATACGGGGAGCGTTTACCTAGACTAGACAACGACAATTTTGTGTATTACAGACTATAATACCTAATAATTGTAGAATATGATATTCATAATATTTTTAATTATACTGTAATGAAAATATTTTACGTAGCATGTATTTTAGATTTTTTTATGATTATTTAAGTACCCTGTAAGATTTATATAATTTTTATTATAATCAATATTTAACCTATAGTGCTGAAATCGAATTGGGCACTGTATACAACGCCCGGACAATTATTTCAACTTTGCCTTTGAAAATCGGGTGAAGTGCAAAAAGTCCGAATTCTTATTTTGCCCGTAACATAAAAACGTAAATAATTTCACCCGACAAGGGGAATTCTTGATTTTTCTGACCAAATTCCTGTCCATCAGTCCCATAAACTGCTGCTGCAGCGCTACACTTTTTAACACCTTTATCTGGTTGTATATTTTTTTCATTGGTTTCAAATTGTTTTCAGGTGTATTCTTACAAGTAGTGTTCTTTTTGATAGTTTGAGCTACTAACTATTGAACCTATTTTGCAGTCACTTTTTTTAAATATCTCTTGCAAAAGCTCGAAAAATTTGTTCTTTGTTGACCAACTCCACAGTTTCAATCTCCGGTGTTTCCATAATGACGTCTTCTGGTTGGCTCATGACAATTTGTAAGACTTCTACAGTTGTAATATTTTTGAACAACGTGTGATGTACGTCGGATCTACTACGGCTGTTGTTCTGCATGCATACTCGCATCATGCTTTGAATAATGATTAAAACACTTACCAATTGAGTAGATCAATATGGATGATGCTAATGCCGTTATTAATAAAGTCGAATATTATAAGACAGCTACTTTAATATTAATATGTGGCTTAATGTGGAGAAAAGGTAGTAATCATGTTAAACGTCTAGGACTGTTGAAATGAAAATAAACTCGAAATAAATTTTATCCGTCATAGGCACCGAGAATTTCGGACATTTTCCATGCGCAATTATTGCGATGTTTGTATTATTAGCCAACAGATACCTACGTTTATCATCCTAATCGGCCAGTAGATATAATTTTTTTAAAGGACGACTTCGATTTGTACTGTACTTTTAATTTTTTTTTTTTAATTATAATATTTCACTAATTTCGATTGAACTATACGTATACTGAAACATTTTAAATCACATTAGTATGTACCGAAATTATATTATTGACATACATACACCTTCCTACTCATCAAACATACACTAGAACTCACTTATCTTGCTCAGGGACCTCTTCAACTTTTTTGAGTTACTATATTATAATTCTACTTAATCACACAGGTAAGTAATAGCACAATACCAAGTATTTCGATTACCCACAAGTACACGGTCTATTATTGTTGTGACAATGTGACATTTATATTATATGATTAGAACACATAATATTAAAACAAAAAAAACAGATTGTTGATTCAATTGACAATATTATAATATGTTATAACTTAATAAAAGGTCGAACAACTGTCAACCAACAACAGTGTTCTTGTGCAGGTCTCGTGATCCTGCATTCCTGCGGATGCCACGGGCGGGTTATTGATGGCTTTTGACACGTTGTACTGATTTTTCCTTCGGAGACAACAACGGGTCGAGACGCACACACATGTCACCAGCTATCGGGATACACCGGCAATTATTCGTCGGTGGGGACGGTACGTCGGGTCGAGGCGACGCTCTCCTGTACAAGGAGTACGTCGGTCAATTGCCGATCGCTACGAAAATTGCCCGTGACTCAGCGAAAGACGCGGTGGGCTCGCACACTACGACGCTGTGTTGCGTGTCCCACACGACTGCCGGCAGATCGGTAAATCTCACTTCGTTGTCGTCGGGTTGTACGTCCTGCAAGTGGTGGCCGTTGACGATCACCGAACCTCGCGCGTTCGTTTCGAACCTAACCTTCGATCGTGCACTGCATTGAATCCGGGCAACCAATCTTGTTCGACACTGTCGTCGGTGTGCTTCTACTTTGTAATGCTGACATCAGACACTAAATAAAACAAAACTATATTTATTTTTATATCGAATTATATGAAAGTTTTTTTTGTGTTTTTTCGACAATAAGTATCGAGATAATGCATACGTTATAAATTAAATAATTTTGATAATTGTATTGATATTATGATCTAATTAAATCTAAATAACGATGCGAGGTACTTATGACTAATATAATAACGATTTCATCTTTAAGTTTTAGAAAATTTGTTTAGAATGTCGTTCCATGTTTATACTTTATTCTGAATATGAATTCTAATAACAATGTTTTATTATGTGATTGTTCTTTCGATATTAGACAACACTAAGTTTATAAAATATATCCTCATGACTTATGTATTTTGTTAGTATCCGGAGTTCAGACATAGCTTATATCGCTATTACATTGAGTCGTTTGATTTGCCATTCTTTACTTACGGTACTCTCCGATTGTTTTAACTTATTAAATACATTTATAACACATAATGACTAACGAAAATTATAAATAAATGAAACTACGAATAGTCTATGGCACAACACAGTGTACACGGACGGGACAAGTTTATAAAGAATAAAAAGTATACGGCTCTAGTCACCTCGAAATATAATATTACTTTGAGTTTTGACCGGTAGGAGGTAGAAGAATATCGTGAACCTTTTTTTTTTATTACTGTGCGTAACCATAGTGACGGACGGCAAACAGATGCGGTGTGCGATGTTATTGTGCGCGATGACAGTGGTGATTAATATGCAATTAAAGTGCTGCGGAATAGGCGATCACCGGTGACATAACTCGGAAGTCGATATCCGATGACAGAAAATACGAGGCAGCAAGTACAGCATCGCACAGTTTCTGATAATGGATAATAATTATCGCCTCGTCGGTTATGCCAACGGTTAAAGATATGTCTTTAATATATGTCTATAATATTATGTCTGCATCCGGTCGCTGTCGATGTGTGTGCATCAACATCGTATCTGGAAATTCTTGATCGGCACAGCCAAAAGTTATATTCCAATCAAATCACCTCGCACAGTCTCTGCCAATTAATATGACACTATTTATCGTTTACCGTTGTCCGCTGTCTGACTCTCCAGTACTACTGTCCGCTGTCTTATTCACAATTGCCGCTAGCCTCACTGCCACGATATGTTATATAATTGGTTACTTTCGGTGATTAGGGATCTGCATGTGTACATAAATTATTATTATTTTCGTTAGTGTTGCGTGTACTGGTTAGTTAATTGGGACACATTGGGCATATTAACCGAATAACTAACAAACCGATACATGTTTGGACTATGCTAATCATTCTCTATTATTATTGTGTATATTATATATATGTGGTGTCCCAAAATAAATGGATTCTACACTATATATATATAGATAATTTGAATACGACAAAGAATCTGTATTTAAAGTTACTGTTGTGATAATGCATGTATCATGTAACTACGACAAAATATAATATTTAAATCAGGGTCACCAAGATAACGTGTTTTCATTTGTCTGTGTTTAGTCCACCAACTATTTTTTTATGTATTTTAATAAATGGCAATGTTTGTGTGTAAGAAATCAATTTAAAATAATAAGTATTAATATTTATAATAATTAACATATTATATCATGAGAATTATATGAAAACCACAAGCCTGTAATATTAGTAATTAGAGTCTCATGTACTTAAATATTGGAATTAATGACAATTAATTTATTCTGTGGCTTTATTTCTGTGGAGTGTTACTTCGTATTAATTTTAATAATATTAAAGTTCGTCAAGTTTCTTCTGAATCACTTCATGTTAGGTATAAGGTTAAATTAGTGACGGTACTGTAAACTTTTCTAAACCGAGTTTGGTATTAGATCGTAAGGGTCATATATAAGTAATAAATGATACGTAGGTGTGAAAAAGCACAAATTGAATGAGCGTTTATGCCGTTTACGGTATTCTTTCGTTTTTTACCACCCTTGCCACGCCTCTGACTATATACCTATTAATTAATCTATAGTACTTTGGTGTTTAGTAATTAGTATTATTTCTAATTATCGTATGTTGGTTATAGACATGACATAAAACGTAATGTATTTATTCATATTTATATTATAATTTATGATAAATGATTATAAAATAATACGCTAACTAAATAATATTGTTATTTGTTTTCTTTAAATAAATATAATGAACTTATAAACTACATACCTATTAAACTGTTTATTTTTTATTATTGTTAATAATATACTTTACATCAGTTTTGATTATAATTATTATTGTACTTAATTTAATTGAGTTTTAAACCGTTCTGTAAAATGTTTAAAAAAAAATAAAACCGTAATTTTAGAATCGTCATTGAATATGTTGTAGTTTTTTTCACGTAGATTTGTCAATGCTCATCACAAAAAGTTTTAAATTATTTTGTAAAATCTGAAGTTTATTATAAAAACAAATATTTCAATGAACTCATTTTTAAATGAAAAAAAAAAATATATTTTTGTTCCTAATACTTATAAGTTATAACACTTAATCAATATTGGAACTTAGCATTGTATGTAAAAGCAAAAATTATCTACTCATAAAAAATATGTGATATTGAAAAACTGTTTATAAAATACCCTTAATTCTGAAATAGGTAACTCATTATACAATGATAACTAGATGAAAATTAATACATAATCAGTCAAATACAATAATTAAATTTTCATCACTTATTACAAAAATATGTGCTAAATTGTATATCTTTCTCATGTAGTCATATAAACGTATGAATTATAATGTTTAAACGTATGGATTAATTGAATTAATCAATTAATTAAATATTGTAGTTCAATACGTTTTTATGTTTACTTAAGTTTCTGCGATTGTCAGACATCTATGACTCTGTTTGAATATTGTTGTATGTTCTAATATAAATTATTCATCTACAACTTATTATTTTAGTATTAGAATAGATAATAGAGATCCTAACCTAACTAGGAACTAGAGCCAATTTTCTACTTAAAAATATTAAAATTGAATATTTTAATGTTATTATAATAATATTATAAATTATAACTATCGGAAATAATTGTTTTTATTAAGTTTGTGTAAACACCGTGCTATATTTTAATATATAAGTATTTTATAAATATGTATAGATGTGTAGTATTTGTTTTAAGTAACTCTTGTTTTTTTCAATTAATAAATATTTATAACTTTTTTTTCCCATTTAATATTTGAAAAAAAAAATCTATATTTATATTATATTTAAACATTTTAAACTATACCTATATGTTTAAACCATATTTAATATAATTATTATAATCATATTGTTATTATTCTTTTTACCTATTATATAATATCTTATTATCGATAATCATTATGTATATATTGTTATTTTTATTATTATTATAATTTTAATCATATGACATACTATTGTTATTATATTTTTTTTAATTAATTTATTATTTGCATACCTATTATTATATTATTAAAATTTTGTATCGTTATCGGCGATTGTAGTTTGTGGTTCCGTCACAGAACACGGGACCGCCGGAGTTAATCACCAATAACACGAGTATAAAAGACCATACGACCCACCACAGGTCAACAGTCATTCACCTGATCTTGCTACAGCAAGACCCACCCGGGCAGACATGCGCATTGAAGGTGAAAGACATCCATAAAAACCTATCGGACAGTATTAGTATCAATCAATAGTGCATAGTTAGGGAATTCCTGCATTGTACTGATTGATACCTCCAGTGTAGTCAATGTGGAAATAGTCGGAGTATTCAGGCATTGCACCGACGGTCATACCGTTCGGTAGGCTAATGTCCCCCATCGTGCGGTACTTTTTATTCCATCTCGTCATGTTTTTTTTTAGAAGTATACATACATATAATATTTTAGCCATGTAAAACTTTCTTTCTCCTATAATTTACTCCAGTAATAAACTAACTACTTTTCTTTATTTTTCTCTTGTACAAATATTATTGAAATATTTCAACACTTAATCTCTGCTACTTGGTAATCCGGTTGATTTACGAATATGGGAATTCAACAAAAGTACGTAACCACGAACCAATATACGGGAGTTTTATTTCTAACATTATTCGATTATGAACAATATTTTTTGGTAGTCCATTCTAGAACTGTACTAAGGTATTCGAGTTACAATTGAAAAAAAATACATAACATATAAATCAATAAAAATTATTATTGATTAATCAGTGATGTGCTATTCGGAAGTACCTAATTATTGAAATTATTGCAAAAAAACTTAATCGTCCGAAAATTAGCGAATTGTTCGAGAGGGAAATACACAAGTAAGTATACTTCCATCAAAAATACCTGTCACCTATAAAGGCTTATTTCAAGATTCATCCCCAGGGGCACTAAAGAATTTTCTTCCGCTATCGCACATATGTTTTTCAAGTCTAACATGTTTTTACGCTCTTAAAAATACATAAAATTATTTTTTTTTCAAACCGCCAACAGGAGTCCATGGTAATGAATGATTAATACATAATTTTTATTGTTTAGTAATTATCTATAGCTAAAAACACCTATATTTAAATCTAAAATGACCAAACAAATATATATATAATAGTAATACATTATGACGTGTATCACATTACTCGTTTAGTACGGCGCATTGTACAGACAATTTGATTACATTTATGCGTAGAGCAACATATTAATGATAATATAAAACCTATTTATAATGTCTAATAGACATTTTATTGTATCTTATAAAAGACATATAGTTCATTGTAGATGAAAAAAAAACATTTCAAAAAATGTGTATGAATTTGTTTTTTATATATACTACGTGTGAACTTACAACTGAATGATAAATCAGGCCTGCGCAACACACACACACATATATATATTTATATACATTACCCGTTTTTGAAGCTTTATTTCTAGGTTTCTTTATTGAACTAAATTATAATTTATCATTATTAGTAGCTACATAGTTTAATTTATTGTGTATTTGTTTAATTATTTGAATGCATTCATATGATATTAGCAAAACACCAAGAATTTTATTTTATTATTATAAGGCGTATGCTGTACCCAATTATTATTATATATCTGTAAAATGACTATTATAAATTATAATATAATTTATATTATCTAAAATATTTATACATTAATTTGTGAGTAATAATTATTTATTTTAGCTGTACTATTAAAAACTAAAAATAAGAAAATCAATCTACCTATCAATCTGTTGTAATTTTAATAATTCAGCTCCAATAGCTGTCTATCTAATCTAAATATTTACAGTAAAATATTATTATATCATAGGGCATGGACAGTTATAATTATAAATGATTTATATAGTATATTGTATATCATTTATTATATAATAATATTAAGTACAATTCTAGAATTAGACAAGTGTTGAATTCAAATATTATTAACCGTAGGATGGGTATTATATTTTATGTAACTGGACTACTTTGTTTTTAAATAACAATTTTTTTTCTATAAATTATATTTTACTTACACAAATGCTTGCGATATATGCATTGAAATATGTTAACTATTTATAAATAAACTAAAATTTGATTCTTAAAATTATAATAAAATATTTGTTAAGTGTTTCAAGTATTTTGCTACATATACCAAGGTTTAAATAATGATTATTTTTATACTTTATTTTATTTTTACATTTTTATATTTTACAATTTGTTTTATCATTAAAGAAAATTTAACGAATTGACAATAACAATTAAATGGCAACATTGCATACACAACCGTACGTAATCGTGTTGACGACATAAAAGAGAATGCACAATTATGCTTTACGCGGTCTTACGTACGAATAGGCAGCGTTGTCGCTGCTGTCGATAAGAAGGTTCACGCAAGAGAGCGAGACGACCAGCGGCCGATACTCGTCCGTACCGACTTGTCTTCCGGTCCCACCATGTGCGTTTGAGACGTGGTGCCGGTGTCGTGTCGTTGTTGCCTGTGGTACCGTAATGGTGGCTGTAAAGGCGTAGACCGGTCACTGCAAACCGGAACAGGATCCAGACGGTTATCGTTATAATATGACGAGACAGGTCATTGAAAAAATAGCTAATAATATATATCCGAAATGGACAGCGACGTGTAGAACAACGCAATCGTAGTCGCTGCAGTTCCAATAGCCAACAGTGTTCCGGATGGTCTGTTAGTTCTGGCGCTCTGAAGCCGGCTGGTCGATTACGGAGAAGCAGATAGATCATTACCTGTTGAGCGTAAACGATGATGGAACGCGACAAAGCTGTTACCAAGAAAACAGTGAACATGTTTCCTCGGCAGTGGTCGTGGTTGTAGTTGTCGTAGTATTCGAACTCAATAAACTCGAGATGAGTTAGTTCATGAATATTAGCGACGGTTTCCGTTGAAGCTCACATTGTATCTATGTCATCCGCCCACTTGATCGACGCCGTCTGTCCTCGATCGACATAGTTGTCACTCGTGAATATTCGATGCGACAGTAAACGATAGAGCCCATCGTCGTCATCACCCGCCGTCCAAGACAAATACGGGGAGCGTATGCCTGGACTAGACAACGATAATTTTGTGTATTACAGACTATAGTACATGATAATTGTAGAAAATAATAATCATAATAGTTTTAATCCAACTGTCATGATAATATTTTATATAGCGTCTATTTTAAATTTTATATGATTATTTAAGTACCCAGTAAGATTTTTTTTACATATTTTTAATATATTCAACATTATCAAAACCTAAGTACGGTAAAAATAATATTTTGTAAGTTTTCGTGGTGAAGGATTTATTTTTCGACTCTAAAACTTTATACGCATTGTCAGACAGGTCCCTAAAACGGTTCACGCGCAAAAAAACACGAAATAGTCGATATTTTTTTTTTATATTACGGCCCCCCACTATTTCTGTTCATTTATTGACGTTTTTCACCAAAAAATCTAAATTTACGTATTTTTCAGACGGAAGCGAACACGCGATGACTCTAAAAACTTGAAACCTGTACAACAGACCGTCGGACCTTCCTCCCATATCAGAAAATTTCCGAAAATCCAAATTTAAACCACCTAAGTACGGTAAAAACCACTTTTTTGAAAAATTATGCTTTGCAAGTTTTCGTGGTGAAGGATTTATTTTTCGACTCTAAAACTTTATACGCATTGTCAGACAGGTCCCTAAAACAGTTTACGGGCAAAAAAAACGCCAAATAGTCGATATTTTTTTTTATATTACGGCCCCCCACGATTTCTGTTCATTTATTGACGTTTTTCACCAAAAAATCTAAATTTACGTATTTTTCAGACGGAAGCGAACACGCGATGACTCTAAAAACTTGAAACCTGTACAACAGACCGTCGGACCTTCCTCCAATATCAGAAAATTTCTGAAAATCCAAATTTAAACCACCTAAGTACGGTAAAAACCACTTTTTTGAAAAATTATGCTTTGCAAGTTTTCGTGGTGAAGGATTTATTTTTCGACTCTAAAACTTTATACGCATTGTCAGACAGGTCCCTAAAACGGTTTACGCGCAAAAAAACGCCAAATAGTCGATATTTTTTTTTATATTACGGCCCCCCACGATTTCTGTTCATTTATTGACGTTTTTCACCAAAAAATCTAAATTTACGTATTTTTCAGACGGAAGCGAACACGCGATGACTCTAAAAACTTGAAACCTGTACAACAGACCGTCGGACCTTCCTCCCATATCAGAAAATTTCCGAAAATCCAAATTTAAACCACCTAAGTACGGTAAAAACCACTTTTTTGAAAAATAATGCTTTGCAAGTTTTCGTGGTGAAGGATTTATTTTTCGACTCTAAAACTTTATACGCATTGTCATACAGGTCCCTAAAACAGTTTACGGGCAAAAAAAACGCCAAATAGTCGATATTTTTTTTTATATTACGGCCCCCCACGATTTCTGTTCATTTATTGACGTTTTTCACCAAAAAATCTAAATTTACGTATTTTTCAGACGGAAGCGAACACGCGATGACTCTAAAAACTTGACACCTGTACAACGGACCGTCGGACCTTCCTCCCATATCAGAAAATTTCCGAAAATCCAAATTTAAACCACCTAAGTACGGTAAAAACCACTTTTTTGAAAAATAATGCTTTGCATGTTTTCGTGGTGAAGGATTTGTTTTTCGACTCTAAAACTTTATACGCATTGTCAGACAGGTCCCTAAAACGGTTTACGCGCAAAAAAACGCCAAATAGTCGATATTTTTTTTTTATATTACGGCCCCCCACGATTTCTGTTCATTTATTGACGTTTTTCACCAAAAAATCTAAATTTACGTATTTTTCAGACGGAAGCGAACACGCGATGACTCTAAAAACTTGAAACCTGTACAACAGACCGTCGGACCTTCCTCCCATATCAGAAAATTTCCGAAAATCCAAATTTAAACCACCTAAGTACGGTAAAAACCACTTTTTTGAAAAATAATGCTTTGCAAGTTTTCGTGGTGAAGGATTTATTTTTCGACTCTAAAACTTTATACGCATTGTCAGACAGGTCCCTAAAACGGTTCACGCGCAAAAAAACACGAAATAGTCGATATTTTTTTTTTATATTACGGCCCCCCACTATTTCTGTTCATTTATTGACGTTTTTCACCAAAAAATCTAAATTTACGTATTTTTCAGACGGAAGCGAACACGCGATGACTCTAAAAACTTGAAACCTGTACAACAGACCGTCGGACCTTCCTCCCATATCAGAAAATTTCCGAAAATCCAAATTTAAACCACCTAAGTACGGTAAAAACCACTTTTTTGAAAAATTATGCTTTGCAAGTTTTCGTGGTGAAGGATTTATTTTTCGACTCTAAAACTTTATACGCATTGTCAGACAGGTCCCTAAAACAGTTTACGGGCAAAAAAACGCCAAATAGTCGATATTTTTTTTTATATTACGGCCCCCCACGATTTCTGTTCATTTATTGACGTTTTTCACCAAAAAATCTAAATTTACGTATTTTTCAGACGGAAGCGAACACGCGATGACTCTAAAAACTTGAAACCTGTACAACAGACCGTCGGACCTTCCTCCAATATCAGAAAATTTCTGAAAATCCAAATTTAAACCACCTAAGTACGGTAAAAACCACTTTTTTGAAAAATTATGCTTTGCAAGTTTTCGTGGTGAAGGATTTATTTTTCGACTCTAAAACTTTATACGCATTGTCAGACAGGTCCCTAAAACAGTTTACGGGCAAAAAAACGCCAAATAGTCGATATTTTTTTTTATATTACGGCCCCCCACGATTTCTGTTCATTTATTGACGTTTTTCACCAAAAAATCTAAATTTACGTATTTTTCAGACGGAAGCGAACACGCGATGACTCTAAAAACTTGACACCTGTACAACGGACCGTCGGACCTTCCTCCCATATCAGAAAATTTCCGAAAATCCAAATTTAAACCACCTAAGTACGGTAAAAACCACTTTTTTGAAAAATTATGCTTTGCAAGTTTTCAAGGTGAAGGATTTATTTTTCGACTCTAAAACTTTATACGCATTGTCAGACAGGTCCCTAAAACGGTTTACGCGCAAAAAAACGCCAAATAGTCGATATTTTTTTTTTATATTACGGCCCCCCACGATTTCTGTTCATTTATTGACGTTTTTCACCAAAAAATCTAAATTTACGTATTTTTCAGACGGAAGCGAACACGCGATGACTCTAAAAACTTGAAACCTGTACAACAGACCGTCGGACCTTCCTCCCATATCAGAAAATTTCCGAAAATCCAAATTTAAACCACCTAAGTACGGTAAAAACCACTTTTTTGAAAAATAATGCTTTGCAAGTTTTCGTGGTGAAGGATTTATTTTTCGACTCTAAAACTTTATACGCATTGTCATACAGGTCCCTAAAACAGTTTACGGGCAAAAAAACGCCAAATAGTCGATATTTTTTTTTTATATTACGGCCCCCCACGATTTCTGTTCATTTATTGACGTTTTTCACCAAAAAATCTAAATTTACGTATTTTTCAGACGGAAGCGAACACGCGATGACTCTAAAAACTTGACACCTGTACAACGGACCGTCGGACCTTCCTCCCATATCAGAAAATTTCCGAAAATCCAAATTTAAACCACCTAAGTACGGTAAAAACCACTTTTTTGAAAAATAATGCTTTGCATGTTTTCGTGGTGAAGGATTTATTTTTCGACTCTAAAACTTTATACGCATTGTCAGACAGGTCCCTAAAACGGTTTACGCGCAAAAAAACGCCAAATAGTCGATATTTTTTTTTATATTACGGCCCCCCACGATTTCTGTTCATTTATTGACGTTTTTCACCAAAAAATCTAAATTTACGTATTTTTCAGACGGAAGCGAACACGCGATGACTCTAAAAACTTGAAACCTGTACAACAGACCGTCGGACCTTCCTCCCATATCAGAAAATTTCCGAAAATCCAAATTTAAACCACCTAAGTACGGTAAAAACCACTTTTTTGAAAAATAATGCTTTGCAAGTTTTCGTGGTGAAGGATTTATTTTTCGACTCTAAAACTTTATACGCATTGTCAGACAGGTCCCTAAAACGGTTCACGCGCAAAAAAACACGAAATAGTCGATATTTTTTTTTTATATTACGGCCCCCCACGATTTCTGTTCATTTATTGACGTTTTTCACCAAAAAATCTAAATTTACGTATTTTTCAGACGGAAGCGAACACGCGATGACTCTAAAAACTTGAAACCTGTACAACAGACCGTCGGACCTTCCTCCCATATCAGAAAATTTCCGAAAATCCAAATTTAAACCACCTAAGTACGGTAAAAACCACTTTTTTGAAAAATTATGCTTTGCAAGTTTTCGTGGTGAAGGATTTATTTTTCGACTCTAAAACTTTATACGCATTGTCAGACAGGTCCCTAAAACAGTTTACGGGCAAAAAAACGCCAAATAGTCGATATTTTTTTTTATATTACGGCCCCCCACGATTTCTGTTCATTTATTGACGTTTTTCACCAAAAAATCTAAATTTACGTATTTTTCAGACGGAAGCGAACACGCGATGACTCTAAAAACTTGAAACCTGTACAACAGACCGTCGGACCTTCCTCCAATATCAGAAAATTTCTGAAAATCCAAATTTAAACCACCTAAGTACGGTAAAAACCACTTTTTTGAAAAATAATGCTTTGCAAGTTTTCGTGGTGAAGGATTTATTTTTCGACTCTAAAACTTTATACGCATTGTCAGACAGGTCCCTAAAACAGTTTACGGGCAAAAAAACGCCAAATAGTCGATATTTTTTTTTATATTACGGCCCCCCACGATTTCTGTTCATTTATTGACGTTTTTCACCAAAAAATCTAAATTTACGTATTTTTCAGACGGAAGCGAACACGCGATGACTCTAAAAACTTGAAACCTGTACAACAGACCGTCGGACCTTCCTCCCATATCAGAAAATTTCCGAAAATCCAAATTTAAACCACCTAAGTACGGTAAAAACCACTTTTTTGAAAAATAATGCTTTGCATGTTTTCGTGGTGAAGGATTTATTTTTCGACTCTAAAACTTTATACGCATTGTCAGACAGGTCCCTAAAACGGTTCACGCGCAAAAAAACACGCAAATAGTCGATATTTTTTTTTTATATTACGGCCCCCCACGATTTCTGTTCATTTATTGACGTTTTTCACCAAAAAATCTAAATTTACGTATTTTTCAGACGGAAGCGAACACGCGATGACTCTAAAAACTTGAAACCTGTACAACAGACCGTCGGACCTTCCTCCAATATCAGAAAATTTCCGAAAATCCAAATTTAAACCACCTAAGTACGGTAAAAACCACTTTTTTGAAAAATAATGCTTTGCAAGTTTTCGTGGTGAAGGATTTATTTTTCGACTCTAAAACTTTATACGCATTGTCAGACAGGTCCCTAAAACAGTTTACGGGCAAAAAAACGCCAAATAGTCGATATTTTTTTTTATATTACGGCCCCCCACGATTTCTGTTCATTTATTGACGTTTTTCACCAAAAAATCTAAATTTACGTATTTTTCAGACGGAAGCGAACACGCGATGACTCTAAAAACTTGACACCTGTACAACGGACCGTCGGACCTTCCTCCCATATCAGAAAATTTCCGAAAATCCAAATTTAAACCACCTAAGTACGGTAAAAACCACTTTTTTGAAAAATAATGCTTTGCATGTTTTCGTGGTGAAGGATTTATTTTTCGACTCTAAAACTTTATACGCATTGTCAGACAGGTCCCTAAAACGGTTTACGCGCAAAAAAACGCCAAATAGTCGATATTTTTTTTTATATTACGGCCCCCCACGATTTCTGTTCATTTATTGACGTTTTTCACCAAAAAATCTAAATTTACGTATTTTTCAGACGGAAGCGAACACGCGATGACTCTAAAAACTTGAAACCTGTACAACAGACCGTCGGACCTTCCTCCCATATCAGAAAATTTCCGAAAATCCAAATTTAAACCACCTAAGTACGGTAAAAACCACTTTTTTGAAAAATAATGCTTTGCAAGTTTTCGTGGTGAAGGATTTATTTTTCGACTCTAAAACTTTATACGCATTGTCAGACAGGTCCCTAAAACAGTTTACGGCAAAAAAACGCCAAATAGTCGATATTTTTTTTTATATTACGGCCCCCCCACGATTTCTGTTCATTTATTGACGTTTTTCACCAAAAAATCTAAATTTACGTATTTTTCAGACGGAAGCGAACACGCGATGACTCTAAAAACTTGACACCTGTACAACGGACCGTCGGACCTTCCTCCCATATCAGAAAATTTCCGAAAATCCAAATTTAAACCACCTAAGTACGGTAAAAACCACTTTTTTGAAAAATAATGCTTTTGAAGTTTTCGTGGTGAAGGATTTATTTTTCGACTCTAAAACTTTATACGCATTGTCAGACAGGTCCCTAAAACGGTTTACGCGCAAAAAAACGCCAAATAGTCGATATTTTTTTTTATATTACGGCCCCCCACGATTTCTGTTCATTTATTGACGTTTTTCACCAAAAAATCTAAATTTACGTATTTTTCAGACGGAAGCGAACACGCGATGACTCTAAAAACTTGAAACCTGTACAACAGACCGTCGGACCTTCCTCCCATATCAGAAAATTTCCGAAAATCCAAATTTAAACCACCTAAGTACGGTAAAAACCACTTTTTTGAAAAATAATGCTTTGCAAGTTTTCGTGGTGAAGGATTTATTTTTCGACTCTAAAACTTTATACGCATTGTCAGACAGGTCCCTAAAACAGTTTACGGCAAAAAAACGCCAAATAGTCGATATTTTTTTTTATATTACGGCCCCCCACGATTTCTGTTCATTTATTGACGTTTTTCACCAAAAAATCTAAATTTACGTATTTTTCAGACGGAAGCGAACACGCGATGACTCTAAAAACTTGACACCTGTACAACGGACCGTCGGACCTTCCTCCCATATCAGAAAATTTCCGAAAATCCAAATTTAAACCACCTAAGTACGGTAAAAACCACTTTTTTGAAAAATAATGCTTTGCATGTTTTCGTGGTGAAGGATTTATTTTTCGACTCTAAAACTTTATACGCATTGTCAGACAGGTCCCTAAAACGGTTTACGCGCAAAAAAACGCCAAATAGTCGATATTTTTTTTTTATATTACGGCCCCCCCACGATTTCTGTTCATTTATTGACGTTTTTCACCAAAAAATCTAAATTTACGTATTTTTCAGACGGAAGCGAACACGCGATGACTCTAAAAACTTGAAACCTGTACAACAGACCGTCGGACCTTCCTCCCATATCAGAAAATTTCCGAAAATCCAAATTTAAACCACCTAAGTACGGTAAAAACCACTTTTTTGAAAAATAATGCTTTGCAAGTTTTCGTGGTGAAGGATTTATTTTTCGACTCTAAAACTTTATACGCATTGTCAGACAGGTCCCTAAAACAGTTTACGGGCAAAAAAACGCCAAATAGTCGATATTTTTTTTTTATATTACGGCCCCCCACGATTTCTGTTCATTTATTGACGTTTTTCACCAAAAAATCTAAATTTACGTATTTTTCAGACGGAAGCGAACACGCGATGACTCTAAAAACTTGACACCTGTACAACAGGACCGTCGGACCTTCCTCCCATATCAGAAAATTTCCGAAAATCCAAATTTAAACCACCTAAGTACGGTAAAAACCACTTTTTTGAAAAATAATGCTTTGCAAGTTTTCGTGGTGAAGGATTTATTTTTCGACTCTAAAACTTTATACGCATTGTCAGACAGGTCCCTAAAACGGTTTACGCGCAAAAAAAACGCCAAATAGTCGATATTTTTTTTTATATTACGGCCCCCCACGATTTCTGTTCATTTATTGACGTTTTTCACCAAAAAATCTAAATTTACGTATTTTTCAGACGGAAGCGAACACGCGATGACTCTAAAAACTTGAAACCTGTACAACAGACCGTCGGACCTTCCTCCCATATCAGAAAATTTCCGAAAATCCAAATTTAAACCACCTAAGTACGGTAAAAACCACTTTTTTGAAAAATAATGCTTTGCAAGTTTTCGTGGTGAAGGATTTATTTTTCGACTCTAAAACTTTATACGCATTGTCAGACAGGTCCCTAAAACAGTTTACGGGCAAAAAAACGCCAAATAGTCGATATTTTTTTTTTATATTACGGCCCCCCACGATTTCTGTTCATTTATTGACGTTTTTCACCAAAAAATCTAAATTTACGTATTTTTCAGACGGAAGCGAACACGCGATGACTCTAAAAACTTGACACCTGTACAACGGACCGTCGGACCTTCCTCCCATATCAGAAAATTTCCGAAAATCCAAATTTAAACCACCTAAGTACGGTAAAAACCACTTTTTTGAAAAATAATGCTTTGCAAGTTTTCGTGGTGAAGGATTTATTTTTCGACTCTAATACTTTATACGCATTGTCAGACAGGTCCCTAAAACAGTTCACGCACAAAAAAACGCCAAATAGTCGATATTTTTTTTTTATATTACGGCCCCCCACGATTTCTGTTCATTTATTGACGTTTTTCACCAAAAAATCTAAATTTACGTATTTTTCAGACGGAAGCGAACACGCGATGAATCTAAAAACTTGACACCTGTACAACGGACCGTCGGACCTTCCTCCCATATCAGAAAATTTCCGAAAATCCAAATTTAAACCACCTAAGTACGGTAAAAACCACTTTTTTGAAAAATAATGCTTTGCATGTTTTCGTGGTGAAGGATTTATTTTTCGACTCTAAAACTTTATACGCATTGTCAGACAGGTCCCTAAAACGGTTTACGCGCAAAAAAACGCCAAATAGTCGATATTTTTTTTTTATATTACGGCCCCCCACGATTTCTGTTCATTTATTGACGTTTTTCACCAAAAAATCTAAATTTACGTATTTTTCAGACGGAAGCGAACACGCGATGACTCTAAAAACTTGAAACCTGTACAACAGACCGTCGGACCTTCCTCCCATATCAGAAAATTTCCGAAAATCCAAATTTAAACCACCTAAGTACGGTAAAAACCACTTTTTTGAAAAATAATGCTTTGCAAGTTTTCGTGGTGAAGGATTTATTTTTCGACTCTAAAACTTTATACGCATTGTCAGACAGGTCCCTAAAACAGTTTACGGGCAAAAAAACGCCAAATAGTCGATATTTTTTTTTTATATTACGGCCCCCCACGATTTCTGTTCATTTATTGACGTTTTTCACCAAAAAATCTAAATTTACGTATTTTTCAGACGGAAGCGAACACGCGATGACTCTAAAAACTTGAAACCTGTACAACAGACCGTCGGACCTTCCTCCCATATCAGAAAATTTCCGAAAATCCAAATTTAAACCACCTAAGTACGGTAAAAACCACTTTTTTGAAAAATAATGCTTTGCAAGTTTTCGTGGTGAAGGATTTATTTTTCGACTCTAAAACTTTATACGCATTGTCAGACAGGTCCCTAAAACGGTTTACGCGCAAAAAAACGCCAAATAGTCGATATTTTTTTTTTATATTACGGCCCCCCACGATTTCTGTTCATTTATTGACGTTTTTCACCAAAAAATCTAAATTTACGTATTTTTCAGACGGAAGCGTACACGCGATGACTCTAAAAACTTGAAACCTGTACAACAGACCGTCGGACCTTCCTCCCATATCAGAAAATTTCCGAAAATCCAAATTTAAACCACCTAAGTACGGTAAAAACCACTTTTTTGAAAAATAATGCTTTGCAAGTTTTCGTGGTGAAGGATTTATTTTTCGACTCTAAAACTTTATACGCATTGTCAGACAGGTCACTAAAACGGTTTACGCGCAAAAAAAACGCCAAATAGTCGATATTTTTTTTTATATTACGGCCCCCCACGATTTCTGTTCATTTATTGACGTTTTTCACCAAAAAATCTAAATTTACGTATTTTTCAGACGGAAGCGTACACGCGATGACTCTAAAAACTTGAAACCTGTACAACAGACCGTCGGACCTTCCTCCTATATCAGAAAATTTCCGAAAATCCAAATTTAAACCACCTAAGTACGGTAAAAATCCACTTTTTTGAAAAATAATACTTTGCAAGTTTTCGTGGTGAAGGATTTATTTTTCGACTCTAAAACTTTATACGCATTGTCAGACAGGTCACTAAAACGGTTAACACACAAAAAAATACGCAAATAGTCGATATTTTTTTTTTATTCTAGGCTGCCCCACGGTCCTTGTTCATTTATTGAAGTTTTTCACCAAAAAATCTAAATTTACGTATTTTTCAGACGGAAGCATACACGCGATGACTCTAAAAACTTGAAACCTGTACAACAGACCGTCGGACCTTCCTCCATATCAGAAAATTTCCGAAAATCCAATTTAAACAACCTAAGTACGGTAAAAACCACTTTTTTGAAAAATAATGCTTTGCAAGTTTTCGTGGTGAAGGATTTATTTTTCGACTCTAAAACTTTATACGCATTGTCAGACAGGTCCCTAAAACGGTTTACGCGCAAAAAAAACGCCAAATAGTCGATATTTTTTTTTATATTACGGCCCCCCACGATTTCTGTTCATTTATTGACGTTTTTCACCAAAAAATCTAAATTTACGTATTTTTCAGACGGAAGCGTACACGCGATGACTCTAAAAACTGAAACCTGTACAACAGACCGTCGGACCTTCCTCCTATATCAGAAAATTTCCGAAAATCCAAATTTAAACCACCTAAGTACGGTAAAAACCACTTTTTTGAAAAATAATGTTTTGCAAGTTTTCTTGGCGAAGGATTTAAATTTCGAGCCTAAAACATTACACGCATTGTCGGACGGGTCACTAAAACGGTTAACACACAAAAAAACACCAATTGTCGATATTTTTTTTTATTCTAGGGCCGCCCACGGTCCTTGTTCATTTATTGAAGTTTTTCACCTAAAAAATCTAATTTACGTATTTTTAAAACGGATGCGTACACGCGATGACTCTAAAAACTTGAAACCTGTACAATAGACCGTCGGACCTTCTTCCCATATCAGAAAATTTCCGAAAATCCAAATTTAAACCACCTTAACACGGTTAAATCCACTTTTTTGAAAAATAATGCTTTGCAAGTTTTCGTGGTGAAGGATTTATTTTTCGACTCTAAAACTTTGTACGCATTGTCAGACAGGTCCCTAAAACGGTTTACGCGCAAAAAAACGCCAAATAGTCGATATTTTTTTTTTATATTACGGCCCCCCACGATTTCTGTTCATTTATTGACGGTTTTCACCAAAAAATCTAAATTTACGTATTTTTCAAACGGAAGCGTACGAGGGATGACTCTAAAAACGTGAAAACCTGTACAAGGGACCGACAGCCCTTCCTCCTATATCAGAAAATTGCCGTAAATCCAAATTTAAACCACCTAAGTACGGTAAAACCACATTTTTGAAAAATTATTGTTTGCAAGTTTTCGTGGTTTAGGATTTGTTTTTCGAATCTGAAACTGTACACGCATTGTCAGACGGGTCACTAAAACGGTTAACACACAAAAAAACACCAAATTGTCGATATTTTTTTTTTATTCTAGGGCCGCCCACGGTCCTTGTTCATTTATTGAAGTTTTTCACCTAAAAATCTAATTTTACGTATTTTTAAAACGGATGCGTACACGCGATGACTCTAAAAACTTGAAACCTGTACAACAGACCGTCGGACCTTCTTCCCATATCAGAAAATTTCCGAAAATCCAAATTTAAACCACCTAAGTACGGTAAAACCACTTTTTTGAAGAATAATGTTTTGCATGTTATCGTGGTTTAGGATTTGTTTTTCGAATCTGAAACTGTACACGCATTGTCAGACGGGTCACTAAAACGGTTAACACACAAAAAAACACCAAATTGTCGATATTTTTTTTTTATTCTAGGGCCGCCCACGGTCCTTGTTCATTTATTGACGTTTTTCACCAAAAAATTTAAATTTACGTATTTTTCAGACGGAAGCGTACACGCGATGACTCTAAAAACTTGAGACCTGTACAACAGACCTTCGGACCTTACTCCCATATCAGAAAATTTCTGAAAATCCAAATTTAAACCACCTAAGTACGTTAAAAAACACTTTTTTGAAAAATAATGCTTTGCAAGTTTTCGTGGTGAAGGATTTATTTTTCGACTCTAAAACATTATACGCATTGTCAGACAGGTCCCTAAAACGGTTTACGCGCAAAAAAACGCCAAATAGTCGATATTTTTTTTTTATATTACGGCCCCCCACGATTTTCGTTCATTTATTCACGTTTTTCACCAAAAAATCTAAATTTACGTATTTTTCAGACGGAAGCGTACACGCGATGACTCTAAAAACTTGAGACCTGTACAACAGACCCTCGGACCTTCCTCCCATATCAGAAAATTTCCGAAAATCCAAATTTAAACCACCTAAGTACGGTAAAATCCACTTTTTTGAAAAATAATGCTTTGCAAGTTTTCGTGGTGAAGGATTTATTTTTCGACTCTACAAGTTTATACGCATTGTCAGACAGGTCCCTAAAACGGTTTACGCGCAAAAAAACGCCAAATAGTCGATATTTTTTTTTATATTACGGCCCCCCACGATTTCTGTTCATTTATTGACGTTTTTCACCAAAGAATCTAAATTTACGTATTTTTCAGACGGAAGCGTACACGCGATGACTCTAAAAACTTGAAACCTGTACAACCGACCGTCGGACCTTCCTCCCATATCAGAAAATTTCTGAAAATCCAAATTTAAACCACCTAAGTACGGTAAAATCCACTTTTTTGAAAAATAATGCTTTGCAAGTTTTCGTGGTGAAGGATTTATTTTTCGACTCTAAAACTTTATACGCATTGTCAGACAGGTCACTAAAACGGTTTACGCGCAAAAAAACGCCAAATAGTCGATATTTTTTTTTATATTACGGCCCCCCACGATTTCTGTTCATTTATTGACGTTTTTCACCAAAAAATCTAAATTTACGTATTTTTCAGACGGAAGCGTACACGCGATGACTCTAAAAACTTGAAACCTGTACAACAGACCGTCGGACCTTCCTCCTATATCAGAAAATTTCCGAAAATCCAAATTTAAACCACCTAAGTACGGTAAAATCCACTTTTTTGAAAAATAATGCTTTGCAAGTTTTCGTGGTGAAGGATTTATTTTTCGACTCTAAAACTTTATACGCATTGTCAGACAGGTCACTAAAACGGTTAACACACAAAAAAATACCAAATTATCGATATTTTTTTTTTATTCTAGGGCTGCCCACGGTCCTTGTTCATTTATTGAAGTTTTTCACCTAAAAATCTAATTTTACGTATTTTTAAGGTGGAAGCTTACACGCGATGACTCTAAGAACTTGGAAACTGTACAAGGGGCCGTTCGACATACCACCTATATCAAAAATTTGCCGAAAATTCAAATTTAAAACACCTAAGTACGGTAAAAACCACTTTTTTGAAAAATAATGTTTTGCAAGTTTTCGTGGCGAAGGATTTACTTTTCGAGCCTTAAACATTACACGCATTGTCGGACGGGTCCCTCAAACAGTTTACGCGCAAAAAAACGCCAAATAGTCGATATTTTTTTTTATACTTCGACAGGCCACGGCCTGTGTTTATTTTTTGACGTTTTTGCCCTTAAAATCTAAATTTACGTATTTTTAAGACTGATTCGTACACGCGATGAATCTAAAAACGAGAAAACCTGTACAAGGGACCGACGGACCTTCCTCCTAAATCAGAAAATTGCCAAAAATCCAAATTTAAACCACCTAAGTACGGTAAAACCACTTTTTTGAAAAATAATGTTTTGCAAGTTTTCTTGGCGAAGGATTTAAATTTCGAGCCTAAAACATTACACGCATTGTCGGACGGGTCACTAAAACGGTTAACACACAAAAAAACACCAAATTGTCGATATTTTTTTTTTATTCTAGGGCCGCCCACGGTCCTTGTTCATTTATTGAAGTTTTTCACCTAAAAATCTAATTTTACGTATTTTTAAAACGGATGCGTACACGCGATGACTCTAAAAACTTGAAACCTGTACAATAGACCGTCGGACCTTCTTCCCATATCAGAAAATTTCCGAAAATCCAAATTTAAACCACCTTAACACGGTTAAATCCACTTTTTTGAAAAATAATGCTTTGCAAGTTTTCGTGGTGAAGGATTTATTTTTCGACTCTAAAACTTTGTACGCATTGTCAGACAGGTCCCTAAAACGGTTTACGCGCAAAAAAACGCCAAATAGTCGATATTTTTTTTTATATTACGGCCCCCCACGATTTCTGTTCATTTATTGACGGTTTTCACCAAAAAATCTAAATTTACGTATTTTTCAAACGGAAGCATACACGCGATGACTCTAAAAACTTGAAACCTGTACAACAGACCGTCGGACCTTCCTCCCATATCAGAAAATTTCCGAAAATCCAAATTTAAACCACCTAAGTACGGTAAAAACCACTTTTTAGAAAAATAATGCTTTGCAAGTTTTCGTGGTGAAGGGTTTATTTTTCGACTCTACAACTTTATACGCATTGTCAGACAGGTCCCTAAAACGGTTTACGCGCAAAAAAACGCCAAATAGTCGATATTTTTTTTTATATTACGGCCCCCCACGATTTCTGTTCATTTATTGACGTTTTTCACCAAAAAATCTAAATTTACGTATTTTTCAGACGGAAGCGTACACGCGATGACTCTAAAAACTTGAGACCTGTACAACAGACCGTCGGACCTTCCTCCCATATCAGAAAATTTCCTGAAAATCCAAATTTAAACCACCTAAGTACGGTAAAATCCACTTTTTTGAAAAATAATGCTTTGCAAGTTTTCGTGGTGAAGGATTTATTTTTCGACTCTAAAACTTTATACGCATTGTCAGACAGGTCCCTAAAACGGTTTACGCGCAAAAAAACGCCAAATAGTCGATATTTTTTTTTTATATTACGGCCCCCCACGATTTCTGTTCATTTATTGACGGTTTTCACCAAAAAATCTAAATTTACGTATTTTTCAGACGGAAGCATACACGCGATGACTCTAAAAACTTGAAACCTGTACAACAGACCGTCGGACCTTCCTCCCATATCAGAAAATTTCCGAAAATCCAAATTTAAACCACCTAAGTACGGTAAAAACCACTTTTTAGAAAAATAATGCTTTGCAAGTTTTCGTGGTGAAGGATTTATTTTTCGACTCTAAAACTTTATACGCATTGTCAGACAGGTCCCTAAAACGGTTTACGCGCAAAAAAACGCCAAATAGTCGATATTTTTTTTTTATATTACGGCCCCCCACGATTTCTGTTCATTTATTGACGGTTTTCACCAAAAAATCTAAATTTACGTATTTTTCAAACGGAAGCATACACGCGATGACTCTAAAAACTTGAAACCTGTACAACAGACCGTCGGACCTTCCTCCCATATCAGAAAATTTCCGAAAATCCAAATTTAAACCACCTAAGTACGGTAAAAACCACTTTTTTGAAAAATAATGCTTTGCAAGTTTTCGTGGTGAAGGATTTATTTTTCGACTCTAAAACTTTATACGCATTGTCAGACAGGTCCCTAAAACGGTTTACGCGCAAAAAAACGCCAAATAGTCGATATTTTTTTTTATATTACGGCCCCCCACGATTTCTGTTCATTTATTGACGTTTTTCACCAAAAAATCTAAATTTACGTATTTTTCAGACGGAAGCGTACACGCGATGACTCTAAAAACTTGAGACCTGTACAACAGACCGTCGGACCTTCCTCCCATATCAGAAAATTTCCTGAAAATCCAAATTTAAACCACCTAAGTACGGTAAAAACCACTTTTTAGAAAAATAATGCTTTGCAAGTTTTCGTGGTGAAGGATTTATTTTTCGACTCTAAAACTTTATACGCATTGTCAGACAGGTCCCTAAAACGGTTTACGCGCAAAAAAACGCCAAATAGTCGATATTTTTTTTTATATTACGGCCCCCCACGATTTCTGTTCATTTATTGACGTTTTTCACCAAAAAATTTAAATTTACGTATTTTTCAGACGGAAGCGTACACGCGATGACTCTAAAAACTTGAGACCTGTACAACAGACCTTCGGACCTTACTCCCATATCAGAAAATTTCTGAAAATCCAAATTTAAACCACCTAAGTACGGTAAAAACCACTTTTTTGAAAAATAATGCTTTGCAAGTTTTCGTGGTGAAGGATTTATTTTTCGACTCTAAAACTTTATACGCATTGTCAGACAGGTCCCTAAAACGGTTTACGCGCAAAAAAACGCCAAATAGTCGATATTTTTTTTTATATTACGGCCCCCCACGATTTCTGTTCATTTATTGACGTTTTTCACCAAAAAATCTAAATTTACGTATTTTTCAGACGGAAGCAGTACACGCGATGACTCTAAAAACTTGAAACCTGTACAACAGACCGTCGGACCTTCCTCCCATATCAGAAAATTTCTGAAAATCCAAATTTCAACCACCTAAGTACGGTAAAAACCACTTTTTAGAAAAATAATGCTTTGCAAGTTTTCGTGGTGAAGGATTTATTTTTCGACTCTAAAACTTTATACGCATTGTCAGACAGTTCCCTAAAACGATTTACGCGCAAAAAAACGCCAAATAGTCGATATTTTTTTTTATATTACGGCCCCCCACGATTTCTGTTCATTTATTGACGTTTTTCACCAAAAAATCTAAATTTACGTATTTTTCAGACGGAAGCGTACACGCGATGACTCTAAAAACTTGAGACCTGTACAACAGACCTTCGGACCTTACTCCCCTAGCAGAAAATTTCTGAAAATCCAAATTTAAACCACCTAAGTACGTTAAAAAACACTTTTTTGAAAAATAATGCTTTGCAAGTTTTCGTGGTGAAGGATTTATTTTTCGACTCTAAAACTTTATACGCATTGTCAGACAGGTCCCTAAAACGGTTTACGCGCAAAAAAACGCCAAATAGTCGATATTTTTTTTTTATATTACGGCCCCCCACGATTTCTGTTCATTTATTGACGGTTTTCACCAAAAAATCTAAATTTACGTATTTTTCAAACGGAAGCATACACGCGATGACTCTAAAAACTTGAAACCTGTACAACAGACCGTCGGACCTTCCTCCCATATCAGAAAATTTCCGAAAATCCAAATTTAAACCACCTAAGTACGGTAAAAACCACTTTTTAGAAAAATAATGCTTTGCAAGTTTTCGTGGTGAAGGGTTTATTTTTCGACTCTACAACTTTATACGCATTGTCAGACAGGTCCCTAAAACGGTTTACGCGCAAAAAAACGCCAAATAGTCGATATTTTTTTTTATATTACGGCCCCCCACGATTTCTGTTCATTTATTGACGTTTTTCACCAAAAAATTTAAATTTACGTATTTTTCAGACGGAAGCGTACACGCGATGACTCTAAAAACTTGAGACCTGTACAACAGACCTTCGGACCTTACTCCCATATCAGAAAATTTCTGAAAATCCAAATTTAAACCACCTAAGTACGGTAAAATCCACTTTTTTGAAAAATAATGCTTTGCAAGTTTTCGTGGTGAAGGATTTATTTTTCGACTCTAAAACTTTATACGCATTGTCAGACAGGTCCCTAAAACGGTTTACGCGCAAAAAAACGCCAAATAGTCGATATTTTTTTTTTATATTACGGCCCCCCACGATTTCTGTTCATTTATTGACGGTTTTCACCAAAAAATCTAAATTTACGTATTTTTCAAACGGAAGCATACACGCGATGACTCTAAAAACTTGAAACCTGTACAACAGACCGTCGGACCTTCCTCCCATATCAGAAAATTTCCGAAAATCCAAATTTAAACCACCTAAGTACGGTAAAAACCACTTTTTAGAAAAATAATGCTTTGCAAGTTTTCGTGGTGAAGGATTTATTTTTCGACTCTAAAACTTTATACGCATTGTCAGACAGTTCCCTAAAACGGTTTACGCGCAAAAAAACGCCAAATAGTCGATATTTTTTTTTATATTACGGCCCCCCACGATTTCTGTTCATTTATTGACGTTTTTCACCAAAAAATTTAAATTTACGTATTTTTCAGACGGAAGCGTACACGCGATGACTCTAAAAACTTGAGACCTGTACTACAGACCTTCGGACCTTACTCCCATATCAGAAAATTTCTGAAAATCCAAATTTCAACCACCTAAGTACGGTAAAAACCACTTTTTAGAAAAATAATGCTTTGCAAGTTTTCGTGGTGAAGGGTTTATTTTTCGACTCTACAACTTTATACGCATTGTCAGACAGGTCCCTAAAACGGTTTACGCGCAAAAAAACGCCAAATAGTCGATATTTTTTTTTTATATTACGGCCCCCCACGATTTCTGTTCATTTATTGACGGTTTTCACCAAAAAATCTAAATTTACGTATTTTTCAAACGGAAGCATACACGCGATGACTCTAAAAACTTGAAACCTGTACAACAGACCGTCGGACCTTCCTCCCATATCAGAAAATTTCCGAAAATCCAAATTTAAACCACCTAAGTACGGTAAAAACCACTTTTTTGAAAAATAATGCTTTGCAAGTTTTCGTGGTGAAGGATTTATTTTTCGACTCTAAAACTTTATACGCATTGTCAGACAGTTCCCTAAAACGGTTTACGCGCAAAAAAACGCCAAATAGTCGATATTTTTTTTTATATTACGGCCCCCCACGATTTCTGTTCATTTATTGACGTTTTTCACCAAAAAATTTAAATTTACGTATTTTTCAGACGGAAGCGTACACGCGATGACTCTAAAAACTTGAGACCTGTACTACAGACCTTCGGACCTAACTCCCATATCAGAAAATTTCTGAAAATCCAAATTTCAACCACCTAAGTACGGTAAAAACCACTTTTTAGAAAAATAATGCTTTGCATGTTTTCGTGGTGAAGGATTTATTTTTCGACTCTAAAACTTTATACGCATTGTCAGACAGTTCCCTAAAACGGTTTACGCGCAAAAAAACACCAAATAGTCGATATTTTTTTTTTATACTACGGCAGGCCACCGCCTGTGTTTATTTTTTGCCGTTTTTCACCTTAAAATCTAAATTTACGTATTTTTAAGAAGGAAGCGTACACGCGATGACTCTATAAACTTGAAACCTGTACAAGGGACCGTCGGAGCTTGCTCCTATATCAGAAAATTGACGAAAATCCAAATTTAAACCACCTAAGTACGGTAAAACCACTTTTTTGAAAAATTATTGTTTGCAAGTTTTCGTGGTGAAGGATTTGTTTTTCGAATCTGAAACTGTACACGCATTGTCAGACGGGTCCCTAAAACGGTTAAAACACAAAAAAACTCCAAATAGTCGATATTTTTTTTTATACTACGGCAGGCCACCGCTTGTGTTTATTTTTTGCCGTTTTTCACCTTAAAATCTAAATTTACGTATTTTTAAGACGGAAGCGTACGAGGGATGACTCTAAAAACGTGAAAACCTGTACAAGGGACCGACAGACCTTCCTCCTATATCAGAAAATTGCCGTAAATTCAAATTTAAACCACCTAAGTACGGTAAAACCACTTTTTTGAAGAATAATGTTTTGCATGTTATCGTGGTTTAGGATTTGTTTTTCGAATCTGAAACTGTACACGCATTATCAGACGGGTCCCTAAAACGGTTAAAACACAAAAAAACTCCAAATAGTCGATATTTTTTTTTTATACTACGGCAGGCCACCGCCTGTGTTTATTTTTTGCCGTTTTTCACCTTAAAATCTAAATTTACGTATTTTTAAGAAGGAAGCGTACACGCGATGACTCTATAAACTTGAAACCTGTACAAGGGACCGTCGGAGCTTCCTCCTATATCAGAAAATTGACGAAAATCCAAATTTAAACCACCTAAGTACGGTAAAACCACTTTTTTGAAGAATAATGTTTTGCATGTTATCGTGGTTTAGGATTTGTTTTTCGAATCTGAAACTGTACACGCATTGTCAGACGGGTCCCTAAAACGGTTTACGCGCAAAAAAACACTAAATAGTCGATATTTTTTTTTTATATTACGGCCCCCCACGATTTCTGTTCATTTATTGACGGTTTTCACCAAAAAATCTAAATTTACGTATTTTTCAGACGGAAGCATACACGCGATGACTCTAAAATCTTGAAACCTGTACAACCGACCGTCGGACCTTCCTCCCATATCAGAAAATTTCCGAAAATCCAAATTTAAACCACCTAAGTACGGTAAAATCCACTTTTTTGAAAAATAATGCTTTGCAAGTTTTCGTGGTGAAGGATTTATTTTTCGACTCTAAAACGTTATACGCATTGTCAGACAGGTCCCTCAAACAGTTTACGCGCAAAAAAACACCAAATAGTCGATATTTTTTTTTTATACTACGGCAGGCCACCGCTTGTGTTTATTTTTTGCCGTTTTTCCCCTTAAAATCTAAATTTATGTATTTTTAAGACTGATTCGTACACCCGATGAATCTAAAAACGAGAAAACCTGTACAAGGGACCGACGGACCTTCCTCCTAAATCAGAAAATTGCCAAAAATCCAAATTTAAACCACCTAAGTACGGTAAAACCACTTTTTTGAAAAATAATGTTTTGCAAGTGTTCGTGGCGAAGGATTTAAATTTCGACATTAAAACCTTACACGCATTGTCAGACAGGTCCCTCAAACAGTTTACCCGCAAAAAAACACCAAATAGTCGATATTTTTTTTTTATATTACGGCCCCCCACGATTTCTGTTCATTTATTGACGTTTTTCACCAAAAAATCTAAATTTACGTATTTTTCAGACGGAAGCGTACACGCGATGACTGTAAAAACGTGAAAACCTGTACAAGGGACCGTCAGGCCTTCCTCCCATATCAGAGAATTGCCGAAAATCCAAATTTAAACCACCTAAGTACGGTAAAAACCACTTTTTTGAAAAATAATGTTTTGCAAGTTTTCGTGGTGAAGGATTTAAATTTCGACATTAAAACCTTACACGCATTGTCAGACAGGTCCCTCAAACAGTTTACGCGCAAAAAAACACCAAATAGTCGATATTTTTTTTTTATACTACGGCAGGCCACCGCTTGTGTTTATTTTTTGCCGTTTTTCCCCTTAAAATCTAAATTTACGTATTTTTAAGACTGATTCGTACACGCGATGAATCTAAAAACGAGAAAACCTGTACAAGGGACCGACGGACCTTCCTCCTAAATCAGAAAATTGCCAAAAATCCAAATTTAAACCACCTAAGTACGGTAAAACCACTTTTTTGAAAAATTATTGTTTGCAAGTTTTCGTGGTGAAGGATTTGTTTTTCGAATCTGAAACTGTACACGCATTGTCAGACGGGTCCCTAAAACGGTTAAAACACAAAAAAACTCCAAATAGTCGATATTTTTTTTTATACTACGGCAGGCCACCGCTTGTGTTTATTTTTTGCCGTTTTTCACCTTAAAATCTAAATTTACGTATTTTTAAGACGGAAGCGTACGAGGGATGACTCTAAAAACGTGAAAACCTGTACAAGGGACCGACAGACCTTCCTCCTATATCAGAAAATTGCCGTAAATCCAAATTTAAACCACCTAAGTACGGTAAAACCACTTTTTTGAAGAATAATGTTTTGCATGTTATCGTGGTTTAGGATTTGTTTTTCGAATCTGAAACTGTATACGCATTGTCAGACGGGTCACTAAAACGGTTAACACACAAAAAAACACCAAATTGTCGATATTTTTTTTTATTCTAGGGCCGCCCACGGTCCTTGTTCATTTATTGAAGTTTTTCACCTAAAAATCTAATTTTACGTATTTTTAAGGTGGAAGCTTACACGCGATGACTCTAAGAACTTGGAAACTGTACAAGGGGCCGTTCGACATACCACCTATATCAAAAATTTGCCGAAAATTCAAATTTAAAACACCTAAGTACGGTAAAAACCACTTTTTTGAAAAATAATGCTTTGCAAGTTTTCGTGGTGAAGGGTTTATTTTTCGACTCTGCAACTTTATACGCATTGTCAGACAGGTCCCTAAAACGGTTTACGCGCAAAAAAACGCCAAATAGTGGATATTTTTTTTTTATATTACGGCCCCCCACGATTTCTGTTCATTTATTGACGGTTTTCACCAAAAAATCTAAATTTACGTATTTTTCAGACGGAAGCATACACGCGATGACTCTAAAATCTTGAAACCTGTACAACCGACCGTCAGACCTTCCTCCCATATCAGAAAATTTCCGAAAATCCAAATTTAAACCACCTAAGTACGGTAAAATCCACTTTTTTGAAAAATAATGCTTTACAAGTTTTCGTGGTGAAGGATTTTTTTTTCGACTCTAAAACTTTATACGCATTGTCAGACAGGTCCCTAAAACGGTTTACGCGCAAAAAAACACCAAATAGTCGATATTTTTTTTTTATATTACGGCCCCCACGATTTCTGTTCATTTATTGACGTTTTTCACCAAAAAATCTAAATTTACGTATTTTTCAGACGGAAGCGTACACGCGATGACTGTAAAAACGTGAAAACCTGTACAAGGGACCGTCAGGCCTTCCTCCCATATCAGAGAATTGCCGAAAATCCAAATTTAAACCACCTAAGTACGGTAAAACCACTTTTTTGAAAAATAATGTTTTGCAAGTTTTCGTGGTGAAGGATTTAAATTTCGACATTAAAACCTTACACGCATTGTCAGACAGGTCCCTCAAACAGTTTACGCGCAAAAAAACACCAAATAGTCGATATTTTTTTTTTATACTACGGCAGGCCACCGCTTGTGTTTATTTTTTGCCGTTTTTCCCCTTAAAATCTAAATTTACGTATTTTTAAGACTGATTCGTACACGCGATGAATCTAAAAACGAGAAAACCTGTACAAGGGACCGACGGACCTTCCTCCTAAATCAGAAAATGGCCAAAAATCCAAATTTAAACCACCTAAGTACGGTAAAACCACTTTTTTAAAAAATAATGTTTTGCAAGTTTTCGTGGCGAAGGATTTAAATTTCGACATTAAAACCTTACACGCATTGTCAGACAGGTCCCTCAAACAGTTTACGCGCAAAAAAACACCAAATAGTCGATATTTTTTTTTTATACTACGGCAGGCCACCGCCTGTGTTTATTTTTTGCCGTTTTTCACCTTAAAATCTAAATTTACGTATTTTTAAGAAGGAAGCGTACACGCGATGACTCTATAAACTTGAAACCTGTACAAGGGACCGTCGGAGCTTCCTCCTATATCAGAAAATTGACGAAAATCCAAATTTAAACCACCTAAGTACGGTAAAACCACTTTTTTGAAAAATTATTGTTTGCAAGTTTTCGTGGTGAAGGATTTGTTTTTCGAATCTGAAACTGTACACGCATTGTCAGACGGGTCCCTAAAACGGTTAAAACACAAAAAAACTCCAAATAGTCGATATTTTTTTTTATACTACGGCAGGCCACCGCTTGTGTTTATTTTTTGCCGTTTTTCACCTTAAAATCTAAATTTACGTATTTTTAAGACGGAAGCGTACGAGGGATGACTCTAAAAACGTGAAAACCTGTACAAGGGACCGACAGACCTTCCTCCTATATCAGAAAATTGCCGTAAATCCAAATTTAAACCACCTAAGTACGGTAAAATCCACTTTTTTGAAAAATAATGCTTTACAAGTTTTCGTGGTGAAGGATTTTTTTTTCGACTCTAAAACTTTATACGCATTGTCAGACAGGTCCCTAAAACGGTTTACGCGCAAAAAAACACCAAATAGTCGATATTTTTTTTTTATATTACGGCCCCCACGATTTCTGTTCATTTATTGACGTTTTTCACCAAAAAATCTAAATTTACGTATTTTTCAGACGGAAGCGTACACGCGATGACTGTAAAAACGTGAAAACCTGTACAAGGGACCGTCAGGCCTTCCTCCCATATCAGAGAATTGCCGAAAATCCAAATTTAAACCACCTAAGTACGGTAAAACCACTTTTTTGAAAAATAATGTTTTGCAAGTTTTCGTGGTGAAGGATTTAAATTTCGACATTAAAACCTTACACGCATTGTCAGACAGGTCCCTCAAACAGTTTACGCGCAAAAAAACACCAAATAGTCGATATTTTTTTTTTATACTACGGCAGGCCACCGCTTGTGTTTATTTTTTGCCGTTTTTCCCCTTAAAATCTAAATTTACGTATTTTTAAGACTGATTCGTACACGCGATGAATCTAAAAACGAGAAAACCTGTACAAGGGACCGACGGACCTTCCTCCTAAATCAGAAAATGGCCAAAAATCCAAATTTAAACCACCTAAGTACGGTAAAACCACTTTTTTAAAAAATAATGTTTTGCAAGTTTTCGTGGCGAAGGATTTAAATTTCGACATTAAAACCTTACACGCATTGTCAGACAGGTCCCTCAAACAGTTTACGCGCAAAAAAACACCAAATAGTCGATATTTTTTTTTTATACTACGGCAGGCCACCGCCTGTGTTTATTTTTTGCCGTTTTTCACCTTAAAATCTAAATTTACGTATTTTTAAGAAGGAAGCGTACACGCGATGACTCTATAAACTTGAAACCTGTACAAGGGACCGTCGGAGCTTCCTCCTATATCAGAAAATTGACGAAAATCCAAATTTAAACCACCTAAGTACGGTAAAACCACTTTTTTGAAAAATTATTGTTTGCAAGTTTTCGTGGTGAAGGATTTGTTTTTCGAATCTGAAACTGTACACGCATTGTCAGACGGGTCCCTAAAACGGTTAAAACACAAAAAAACTCCAAATAGTCGATATTTTTTTTTATACTACGGCAGGCCACCGCTTGTGTTTATTTTTTGCCGTTTTTCACCTTAAAATCTAAATTTACGTATTTTTAAGACGGAAGCGTACGAGGGATGACTCTAAAAACGTGAAAACCTGTACAAGGGACCGACAGACCTTCCTCCTATATCAGAAAATTGCCGTAAATCCAAATTTAAACCACCTAAGTACGGTAAAACCACTTTTTTGAAGAATAATGTTTTGCATGTTATCGTGGTTTAGGATTTGTTTTTCGAATCTGAAACTGTACACGCATTGTCAGACGGGTCACTAAAACGGTTAACACACAAAAAAACACCAAATTGTCGATATTTTTTTTTTATTCTAGGGCCGCCCACGGTCCTTGTTCATTTATTGAAGTTTTTCACCTAATAATCTAATTTTACGTATTTTTAAGGTGGAAGCTTACACGCGATGACTCTAAGAACTTGGAAACTGTACAAGGGGCCGTTCGACATACCACCTATATCAAAAATTTGCCGAAAATTCAAATTTAAAACACCTAAGTACGGTAAAAACCACTTTTTTGAAAAATAATGCTTTGCAAGTTTTCGTGGTGAAGGGTTTATTTTTCGACTCTGCAACTTTATACGCATTGTCAGACAGGTCCCTAAAACGGTTTACGCGCAAAAAAACGCCAAATAGTGGATATTTTTTTTTTATATTACGGCCCCCCACGATTTCTGTTCATTTATTGACGGTTTTCACCAAAAAATCTAAATTTACGTATTTTTCAGACGGAAGCATACACGCGATGACTCTAAAATCTTGAAACCTGTACAACCGACCGTCGGACCTTCCTCCCATATCAGAAAATTTCCGAAAATCCAAATTTAAACCACCTAAGTACGGTAAAATCCACTTTTTTGAAAAATAATGCTTTGCAAGTTTTCGTGGTGAAGGATTTTTTTTTCGACTCTAAAACTTTATACGCATTGTCAGACAGGTCCCACGCGTACACGCGATGACTCTAAAAACTTGGAAACCTGAACAAGGGACCTTCGGAGGTGCGTGCGTTGAGACGGCGACGAAATTAGGTAAGGAGGGAATACGTGACGGAGCATTGCTGTTTTGCACCGAATCGCCATCTTGTATCCTCCCCCCTTGCCTAGTTTCGTGTGTTTCCACCGATGTATTTGTTTTTTTGCTTTCCTTTTTACTAGTATTGTTTTCTTCTTATGATTGTTGTTCAAAATATCGTTTGTTTTTCATTTATATACATTGTTTTATTTATAAAAACGTATTTTACCTACTCACGTTAGCCCATATGGCAAGATTTTTTTCGGTTTTTTTCTCATTCGTTTAACTTTGCTACTAATCAAAATCGTTTACACCATTTTGTAGCCTGTTTTTTTTTCAAAATGCATTATATCTACTGTTAGCTCATATGGCAAATTTTTTTCTGAAGATAATTATTTGTATTCTTCATTTACACCGTTTTTTATAATCAAAATATAATGTTGTTAGCCTAAATAGGTTTGATGATAATTGATTTATTTTTTTTATTTTTATTACAGTAATCTTTCATTATCCGCGGAGTTTACGTTCCAGCAAACTTGCGTGGATAAGAAAACCGCGGATAACCAGACCATAAATCAACGTAAAAAGGGAGGTTAGGTTTATTTTTTTTTAATTTTAAAAATCAATTATTAATCAATTAATAATTGTTTAATTCATACAATTAAAACATTTATAGTGGTGGGTTGAATTTCGTCATGTGATTCTTTGATGTTGACAAGACATTCAGCGATATTATAATTTTTTCATCCTTGTGTGACAGTGAGTAGTAAGTAGTAAGTACGTATAATATATATGTGTTATACCTATAGCGATATAACAATTATCTAGAATTGTCAAAAATAAATTTCTGCATTGTTCATTTAATAACGCTGAAACGTTATCGCAATCGCAAGGTTAGATCATACGCAATAATATGTTATCGTGGACCCAACCGCGGATAAAGAAAACGCGGATAACGAGGGATATAACTGTAATTATATTATATACTTTGATTTGTTATTAAAATACGAATCAATTGAAAATCATACTTACACAATGAATTACTGTTTTATTATTTTATTTTTGAGATATTAAATCTATTATTAAAAATTAACGACTTATAATATAGTCTACAAGAAAAATATGCAACCGCCAATTAGATATAGGTACTAAAGAGTATAGCAGCAGTAAAATAGGATGGATGGGCAGTAATTTGCAAAATTTTCATACGGATTAAGAATACCTCTCCCCGAAATGTAAGTTTACAATGGCACTTGCATATGACATTGAACTAAATTGGTATTAAGCCTTTATAATACCAAAGGTTTATAAATACATTGTATTCAACTTCAATCAATATAAAATATATTGTTTTTCGTTAATTCGTTAGCGAAATATAGCTTTTCAAAGTTGGGCTGTTTTCGGTTTTTGTAATACTTAATATGACATATAAATACAATTATGTCTATGAATATTTTTTTATCATTTTTAATTTTCGTTACATATTATTTATTAGTAGTCACAGTTTTCCTTGGGAACATATAGTTGGCCAGTCTCGATTAATTTATACTTCTTTTTAAATTAACTAGATTATATCTGTGATATATCACAATGTACTAACTATATCTTTAATCGCGTCTATAAATAATATATTTTCATTTGTCATGTTGTATAGGAGGTACTTTTATACTATAATATTGTCATTAGCGATAGGCGTATCATACAATATCTTGTCTAATCAAATTTAAAATATAATAAAAAGTATAACATCATAAAATAGTGAACAATTTGTATAACTATACAATATAATATACACACCCCTGTAAAGCTAGAGTCTGTGTCGTCAACATTGATGTTAAAGATGTATTCTGCCAGCTGACTAGTAAAGACGGTACACAATTTACTCAAACTGGTCCATTCGAAATAAAAATAAATATATATCATTTGTATGATAAAAATACTATTATAGAACGAAACGAAAATGTGTGACCGTAACTTGTTAATACTTATCTATTTTTTAGTAATACTATTGGAGATTTTAATAATATAATGGCATAATATAATGAAATACCTCGCGAATTGGCAAATTTATATATCATGTATGAACAAGTTAAATAAAAGCAGTGAATTAAGTGATCTCTGGGGATATTAGAAGTCAAATGAAACGTTTGAATACAAATATTTATATTTAACATATTTATTTTCCTATTTTAAATAAAAGTGACTAACCCTGAATGCATTGGGTTACGAAAATCTATACGATATATATATTAAATAAACATACTTAGGTATTATTATTAATAACTGTTGGATCTTGGATACACTTTTAATATTTTAATTTAGTGCGGCGACAAGTCCTACGTCGTAACGTTTGCAACCCTGTTGATGTACAGCAGACTACACTCCATGTAAACTTTGTCCTTCCGGAGGGACCGTGGGAGGGGGCTAGCCGATGACCGCTGATGCCCATCGCCGCCGCCGCCGCCGCCCCGTCTCTTATCTTTTACCGTTCGTCTAGCGTAGCAGTCCCTTTTTCTTGGTTCGTCGTCGTAAAACCGTTGCATCATCACCGTATTCCGCCTTTGATTTACGCGCATCCGAGCCTCACGTTCATCGTCGTGCCGCACAAGTCCCGTGTCTACGATCTATTGTTTTCGGGCTTTTGCGTCAAACAAAAAGCCTTTTTCGCTTCGTGCCATCGCCCGTCCGAATTCTCGCAGTGCGACCAAACGCTTTTCGTTTGTCCAACGAAGCGCGAACACGATCGATTGTTGTTTTCGTTCTATTATACGGTTTAACGTCGGAATCCAATCAATCGCATTCAACTGTTTTAATCTTGTTTCCGCGATACAAGGTTTTTGCTGTATAAAACTCCCGTACGTATACGCGGTCGTTGACCCGTGTTGGACAACCGACGTTCGGTGGATTGTCGCCGTCTGGTAGGTCCCTACTCGGTGTTCTAGCGATGTGCCGGGATAACGGAAACAACAGCCACCGTCATCACCAACGCTTGCCATCAGTGCCATCAGTTGTTATCAGGTCGTACATAAATGTTTTTGTTTGTCATTTGTTTTTATTATAATTATTCTGTTTCGTCACCTGTGTGGTACGGCATATATTTATATTTTATATTTATGTAATCTAGCCGTTCGGGTTGTGATTGTGCTATGCCATTGACTAAAATTAGTTGTAAGATATTTTATTAACTATGGAACATCAATAAATTATATATAAATTCAATAAATATATAAAATATAATAATAAATTAATAGCCAAGTTAGTACTGTCTAGTAGTATTATATAGTACTGCACCGTACTTAGTCTGCATCGTTCACTGCGAAAATAAACTCATCGTTCGGAACTTCATCATAATAATCCCGAGGTAAGTTATCTAGAGTTTCCAAATCGTAATATAATATTCACTACCGATTCAACGCATTCGTTATTACTAAGGTAGCACGATAATGTACCATCGTCAGCATTGCTGACATCTCTGAGCCACTACACCCACATAATCAATTGCATTGACTTAAATAAGGTCAGAAATATTTTTATTAAGTTAAACTAAATAAATAGTCAGTATGTTTAATAGGGCCTGTGAATTTTCTTATGCCGTAATATTTAAATGAGCAATGCTCGTACGTATAGTGCACGCGATTTCAATAGACCACACTAACTTATAATACATGCAATTATAGATTATAAGAAGAATGATGACTGTTTTTGTGTTACAATATTTGCATATTACATTGTGTATCTATTACTGTACTATGTCTGTGTAGTATTACTTTGCAAATAAATATAAACCTTGTTTTTACTAGAATATATACTAAAAAAACACGAAGCAGAATAGATTAAAAGTTTATTTAGACATAAGGCATAACAATATTAAATCGTATGTTGGATATAGTCAAAATAAAATATGATGTTGTTGTTTGTTTATTTAGCAGAATATTTAAATTTCGAAAAATTACTGACGATTTTTAATTTCTTAACCTAAAATGTAATGACGTAGATGATTATGCGATTTTAAACGTCTACGCGTGTATACCCGATTCGTATAATAATTATGAAAGAATATAATTGTGAAGGATAGCATTCTATCTGCATTTTATATGTACCTAGAAATGATCACTTTAATCTTTTCGTTAATATCTATTGAATATTAATATAGTTGATTATTTAAAATTAATAAGCTAATATAAACACTTCAAAATCGTAGTAGTTTTATTTATAAATTCATTGATGAACTATTATATATTAAATTAAATATAGATCAATCACCGCTTAACGTTGCAATACATAATATGTTGAATGTAAGGGAATTAATCATTACTATTTTGTCGTTTCATAGTTTAATTGTTGAATTTTTAATAATACTTTATATAATATCTAACAAAATTTATTTATTAAACTTTTTGTAAAAACCATTAACGTTTGATTTAATTACTGGATAGGTTCACTCCGCGTGTACATATTATATCATTGTTGTATTTTCATCCATCTTGTGTATGTACATCATTTGTTTATTATGCCTTGAAGCATAAATTTTAAATATTTATTTTAATAATCAAAATAATCATAATAATAATGATAATAAAAAGTCTATCTTTTGGTAGATATTTAAAAACACATGAATGTTATGGATAAATCCATTTAAAAAAATGCTTTAGTAGGTGCTGGTATTATGTTTGTATGCACATTTTTATTTTACTTTTATGTTCAAACAGTTTCATGTTATGCCTAATATTACACTTAATCCATTTTAAGTTTAAAACTTACATCATATTCTAATCTAATTATTTACTTTATAAAACCTGTAAAACAGTAAATAGTATAAACAAATCACGTGCAAAATTAATTTTACACCGTACTTATTGTTCACGATAATAATAATATAATAATATTATAGCTTGGATATAGGATATTATTTCAATTTTAAATTTAAAAATCTTTTCTTATATAAAAATCTAAGACCCTTAAAACGTTTTTATATTTTATGAATATGCTAAATTTTAATCATAAAATAATGAATTCATTGTAAATGTTCATAATTATTAATAACTTTATATACCTGCAGACGTACAATATCATTATTAATCTATTCCAGACAGGTTTTTTTAGAAAGAGTTATGTCCAGTCATTCAATATTATAATATGCACATAAGCATAAAATTAAAAAAAAGTTAATTATTATTATTATTTATTTTTTTTTTATTTTTTTTATTAAGTTATAAAACTTAATAATTTTATTTATATTTTCTCTATATCACTAAATAAAAGTTCAAAAATCTACAATTTTAATTTAGTTCAATTAAAAATATTATTAAATAGATACTGTAATTATTTAAAAAATAATATTCATAGATAATTGATATTCAATCGTTTAAGAATATTAAGCAGGCAAAAGTAAAAACTATTAATATTACACACGAATACAGGATTAGCAAAATAATAACAATGTTCAACATTTTAGCATAAATTAAAAATGAGAAATAGATGTAACGTTTTCTAAAGAGACTAGTTCAGCTATTTATCCCAATATAATTTAATATATAGTTAAATATACCTTCTAAACGTTGGCATACGACAATCAAACAAGCTGCAGGTCATTTCCATTATTTCCACTTGCGTATAAGGTTACAACGATTTACTTAGAACCAGTCCATCAATCGCTATTCAACATTACCATTTCACAGCTAAGTGTATGTTATCTCATCGGCAGTTTATCAATTGCGTCTAAAAATAATACTAACTATTAAAGTACTATTTCAATAATTAGTATTAAATATCTTAAATAGGTATAGCCAGTGTAAGGGTTACGGCGAAGTGTGCCTACATATTATTTTGAAATAATATGTATAATTTAGTTTATTTATACACACTACGTGTGAATTTAATACTGCAATGATGAAAATAGCATAAAGAAAATCCCGAATCGTTCCATTAACTATTGTTATTAACGCGGACACATTTCAGGGTATATTTGTCAATTTTTTTAATTGGTAAAAAGACGCTTTTTTTCTAAGATTGCCAGGGACGCTAACGAGTCTTCCTGCGCTATTGGCTCCATTATAATCTATTTTGTTATAGATACGTGTACTATGTAATATAATATTTATTACGAATAATGCCGATATTTCAAACTACAATGAATCATTATTTATATAATAATGTTATATATTATATTATTATTCAGTCAAATAATATAAATATAATAATAATATACATTATGTGTATCGCATTACTCGGCTGGACCGGGGCATTATACACACAATTTCACTACATTTAGGCGTAGAGCAACACACTAATGATAATAGTATAATATTACAATGTCTAGTCGAAGTGTTTTAACATAATATCGGCACTTTAACTTGTCACTCGGTGTAGTATTCCGTTAGTCGAGAACATAATAAAATATAGCTGAATGGATATTTTTAGTTAAAAGTCTTTTGAAAAAGAATGTTAGGTCTTATAGGTAAAAGGTCTTATATGTTCTTTTTTGTTCGAAGATTATTATCGGTTTTAAGTTTTATAAGTATTGAAAAAAAAATGTTATCATATACATAAAAAAAATTAGTTAGTGTTGATTGAGTTACGAGTGTATTGTTAAGCTTAAAATCATATATCGTTTTGGTGCGTAAATTTCGTAACCGCCCAACAATTCACTATTCATCTTTGTATGTAATTTTCAATATTTGCATTACCATCACATATATACTGGTCGTCTGTGCATCGACCTCGTGTGTTATCGTCGGACAGGACGACTGTGACATTGAGAAAATGCTGCAATAAGTCAGTGGCATCATTTAGATATTTTTTATTACGCATGGCGTATAAATCAGGTCACATTAAGCGAAAATTACTATCAATTTTTCAGGCCAATCAATTTATGAAGTGGGCCTAATTACTACAATATGGGATTTTAAATAAGTAAATGTATACCCAGCACGGTACAAATGACGCCATTGCAATAGTAAGGTTATTATGTCGGTATAAGTCAACTACGTACTTTATTCAACCACCCAAAGACTTTGGTGGCATGGTGGTTAGCTGTAAAAGCGCTGCGGTCACAGACGCCACCCGACTAGAGTACCAAATATTACAGTGATAGTGGCACGTTACAACGGCGGCGAAAATTGTTCACAGGCCAGCGTTGCGGTGGTCAACGGCAATCCCAATCAAATTATAAGCCGATGAGGCCACAGCCACAGTCAGGATATATATATATATATATATATTAATATCGTTGAGTACCGACACTGCAGCACTCAAAAGCCTGCTGACCTTTGGTTATGAGTTTCCATAATCCCATATCACATGATATTTGATTTATATCTATTTTTTTTTTTAATTTTACAATTTATCTTGGTGAAACGTTTCTTACGTCCTACACCGACATGGTATTTTTGTACGATCACAAAATACCTTTTTGTCCTTAAATAGCTTCTTTATCGGTCGTTGTATTATTTTTATGCGTCTCCGATTGCGTGAGGCCGTTCGTCAGCCTCCGCTCACGTTGCGACACGTAAATGTCGTACACCACGTCTCCGTTTTTATATAGGCGTGCGTTGGAGTGTGTCACCACTTCGCGACAACCAACTGGGTGTTAAACGCTTCAGTACGTTTTTAATATTTTTATCATTGTTGTCTTTTTCGCCGAATGTTCCATCGCCGCACGCCAACTTCTCTACCGCTTGAGCTGTCGTAAATCAGTAACGATTGCCATAACTGCTGTGTTGGTGTCATCGAGACAGCATCGCTGGCCACCGTGTCACCTTTGCCGACGGGCCGCGTGATTGTAAAAGACCTGTGTCGTTCGGCTGTCCGCCATGCGGAAGGGGTCTAACGTGTCTATATACGAACGTGCGACACCCTATTGAACTCGTCACACGACGGGGTACCGGAGAACGTACGCTGGTGATCTGTCACCAAACTCTGTAGTGCCTCCTCCTTTTCGTACTACCGATCCTGCATCGCTGCAGTCATCGTGTGCGGGGGTTTCAGCTGAGTACCACAATTTTACGTACGTCGCTCGTCCTCGATTCGTCAATAGCGGCACTGTATGTTAGTGTAATTCAACGCTGTTTACGTTAACGCTGCCAAGACGGTAATGTTTTACACTTCGGATGACGGCCGATGCTAATATCAGTCATCATATATACGTAATATATATATTATACAAAGTAGTGAAACCTGAATGAATATTGAAGAAAATTGGTAGTATAAAAATTTAAAAATAATAATAACATTTTATAAAAATTATATTAATTGTTAAAATAAATATGTCATGTACATAATTATTTTAACGAGTACATACTATTACATACTATTATATTAATATTTATTTGATTATTTAAGCTTTAAATACAAGTGTTATTAGCTATAGATATTTACTAAACAATATCAATTATTTATTAATTAGTCATTACCATGGACACCTGTTGGCGGTTTAAAAAAAAACTAATTTTGTGTATTTTTAAGAGAGTAAAAATGTGTTAGACTTGAGGAACATGTTGGCAATAGCAGAAGAAAATTCTTTAGTGCCCCTGGGAATCTTGAAAAAAGCGCTTTTTACCAATTAAAAAAATTGACAAATGTCCGTAATGTACGCGTTAATAACAATAATTAATGAAACACTGATGTCCCAGTTAGGAATTTTCATAATTCCATTATTAAATTCACACATTGTGTACTAATGTGTATAAATAAAAAACATTTAAAAATGCATGTATAATGACAAAATTGTCGTTTTGATATTAAAATAAAAATACTACTTTTATAGGCTCATTTCTCAATACCGTTACTATGCCTCCGGCTATATACCTATTTAATACTTATAGTGCTTTAATAGTCAGTATTATTAATTTTTTTGTTTGTTGGCTATAGATATAATTGTAAACTATATTTATTCATGTTTTATATTATAATTTATAGTATAAAACATAAATATAAATATAGAAATAAAATAATATTTTACTGGCTAAATTACCCACACAACAGTTATCAATCAATACGATTGTATAAATATTTAAAATCGATTGCAGTTCAAATATTTAAAAGAAAATATGTGTACATCATTGAATAAAAATATATATTTTTTAATTATAATCGAAATATTTAATACTGATTAATAAACATTTAAATAAAAATATTTGTTTTTCACTAAAACAAAAATGTTTAACTTCAAGTAAAAATATATTTAAATAATTAATATTAAATATTAAAAAGGTTGGCAAGTGATATGAGTCACCACTCTACAGTGTGACTACAGTCTATAATATTCTATATTAGATATGCATCTAGAGGTGTCACTAAGGAGATACAATGGAGATCAATGTGGGCAATCGGTATCAAATTATATATTATTTGTTTTTTTTTTTTGTTAAATGTATGCTCTTTTAATTACACCATAAATTGCCCCTCTCCCCGTTTAGGACCTCTGTTTCCGCCCTTGATTGTCACTGTAATGGAATATTTAAATTTGAATTAAATTATAAGATATAAAACCAATCATTGTATATGAGTACAGTAAAAAAAAATCTAACCAAAGACGGAGTCCATCGTTTATCAACCTATTATTATTATATAATAGGTGTAGGTATTATTAAAGTAATTAAATTTACTATTTTAAATATTATTATATATGTATATAACATACATAGTACCTATCTAATAATATAAATACATATATTATATAGTAGATGGATTAATTTTTGACAAAATATTGCATTTTAAAATGTCATTGTATGCATAATAATATACGAGTAGGTACTTGTAAAGTTTCAAGTACCTACCCGTACTAATTTTTAAATTACTACAAAATAAACAGTGGATACTTTATTATTTTTAATAATTTTATTTGAATAAATTATTGCTATAATGCTATGTATACCTAGTATAATAGTATATTATGGTAATATCAGGTAAATGGTTGATGTAATTGTAATAGCTAATAGCCTAATAGGTATATACTCTACATTATTTCTTTACATAGGTAAATATATTCTATAATAATAATAAATAATATGTTTAAATGTATTTTATTATGTTTATAATGTGTTATCATATTATATTATATACTTCAGCCTCGAAGAATGTGTTATTGGTCCACACACCTGAACTGTGTATGTGTGTAGACTAGATGTACTACTGTAGAGTCTACAGTCGCTATAGACTCAATCAAAACGAGATTAACAGGTTTAAATGGTTTAATCATAATTCATAACAGAAGATTGATCATACAAGTAAAAAATATGTCTATCTATATTATCATTAACTGTAAAAGTGGGTAAATAGGTAATTTTGAAGTTTGCTCCTTGAGTTTTAACAACTCAAACAGCCACCGTTGTAAACTACACTAGGTAGGTCGTGCATAGTTAATAACAAAAAAAGTATATACGTAAATATGTAATTAATAATAATTATCATATTATTCGTATCGTATCATAATTCATGAATATATCTTATAAGTTAAAAAATAATTATGAATACAATTCTATTGAGTCTTAAGCGACCCATTCACGATATAATTAATCATACGACATATTGTACAACTTTGTTTAATAGTTTGATACGATTATCGTAACGTGTATGATATTTTATTGTTGAACAATGTGTAGTACGATGAGATGAAGTTTGAACTTGTGTAAAATCTATCGTATGACAAGTTCGCCATACGACAAATCGTAACATGCCTATTAAACATAAATAAAATATATAAAAATAAAACAATGAAATATTTATTAATCACCAACATTTTTAAAAATATATTTATTGTAATTAAAATATAATCTTAGTAGTAAGTATAATCTTCGATTATTGTTCTTATTTATAACTTCTAAAGGTTTTCCAGGACTCTTTTTAACTTTAAAAATTGTAAATTAACAACGGTTCCTATTTTTCATAACATAGACCCGAAATAGTTTTATGGCCTCGTGATGCACTTCAACAATTTCGCGTACACAATACATCTGTCACCACCAAGAAGTTTGCAAATACACAATAAAAATGAAGTCAATATGATAAACTAACGATTACTATAAAATATGACACAAATCGACCTTACCCTTAATATTGATATAAGATAATCACTAACCTAACCTTTTAAATATATTATCATAATATTGTAAATTGTTATTATCATTAAGTTTTGAATATTTTTCATTATTCATTATCATTACATCGTATCACGACTACTTATTAATATTTTGTTTTTACTGTCGGAATTGTTTGTATTCTCGATACAATTCTTATTTCGGTATACTATTTATAATATTTTCTGTACTCCATATTCTCCTTCCATTCCGTGTCTCATAAACACTATATAAATTACAGTCCACTATCACCGCACAGCTAGTGCCAAAACTGATTCAAGACGAGCAGTAACCACTATAGCCACAATCGATCGGCCGTGAGCGGACAATATAACATGGTGACATAAACTATTACGCCATCGACCTACCACGGCTCATCACACCGGGTTGTCCCTCACACAAATCTATTTTAGCGATATTTATAGATAAAATTAAAATAAATTAAATATAATGTTATTGTTATTTGTATTTTGTTTTTAATTAATTATAATGTGTACGAATAATAAATTTAAAAATGTTAAGACACGTACACGCAACATTTATTATATGTCTTATAAGCACCTGATTCCAAACTCGGTGTAGAAACACTGTCCGAACCGTTACTGATTTCAACCACGATGTGACCTATAATTCACTTGTATACGGTGGATGTAAACATACGCTTCCGCGGAAGGAACAGGATCCATCGGCATACATCGACGATACAGGTCATCGAGTCAATAATATATGTTCGAACTGGACAACGGCGCGTAGAACAGCACAATCGTAATCGCTGCAGTTCCAATCGCCGGCTGTTTTCCGGATGGTCTGGTATTTCCGGCGTGAATGTATTTGGTTTCCGCTCTGAAGCCGGCTGATCGACTACGGAGAATCGGATAGATCTTTACCCATTGAGCGTGGACGACGACGGATCGCGACGCAGTCGTTACGATGAGAACAGTGAAGATGTTTCCTCGGCAATCGTCGTTGCTGCAGTTGTCGCAGTGCTCGAACTCGTTGAGCTCGAAATGAGTTTGTTCGTGAATATTTTCGACAGTTTCCGTTGAAGCTCAAATTTTATATATGTCATCCATCCGCGTGATCTGTCCTCGATCGACATAGTCGTCACTCGTCAGTAGACGATGCGACAGTGAACTGTCGAGCCCATCGCCGTCACCACCCGTCGTCCCTGTCCAATACGGGGAACGTTTGCCTAGACTAGACAACGGCAATTTCGTGTGTTATAATAGTACATATTGTCTGTAGAATATAATAATCATAATAGTTTTAATTAAACTGTCGTGAAAATATTCTATATAGCGTCTATTTTAGATTTTTTTAATATTATTAAAGTACACTGTAAGATTTTTTACATATTTTTAATATATTCAATACTTAACCTACAGTGCTCGAATCAAATAGGCCACCGTATACCCGGACAATGTTAACTTACTCCAACTTTGCCCTTGAAAATCGGGCATTCTGCACTTCTAACGCACGCAGCAATACATGCGTACAGCGGAGCGTTTGATCCGCTCCCACGTAGACGCGAAACGCCTTCTACTGATACTCGCCTGAACAAGCACCTCCTTACCCAACTCCTCTATCACCACCGGGCGCTCCACGTCATCATTTACTACGACGTCTTGAACCAGTGGCAGTTGAACAATTTCTTTGTTAACCGACTACACTGTGTCAATATCCGGTGTATTAATAACGACGTCTTCTGGCTGACTCGTGCCATTTTGTAAGACTTCTACAATAATATCTTCGGACGACGTCTGTGTGTCAAATCGACCTCTGTTGTTCTCCACGCGTAGTCGCACCATTTTTTGAATAACATTTATAACACGTACCAATTGAATAGATACATCGTCTTCGGGGATGATGCCAAAGCCGTCATTAATTAAGTCGAATTTTATAAAACGAAGTACCGTGTAAAGAGCCATTTTGTGTATAATATTAATATGTGTGTTTATGGAGATAAACAAATGATGTAAAACGTCTAGGACTATTGAAATGCAAATGAAAATCGTCGCCGAGAATTTTGAATATTACGACGGTTATTGAGTTGTTTGTATTGCTAGCCAGCAAGTACCTACGTTTATCAATCTAATCGGCCAGTTTATAGAAAAAATGTTTTAAAACGACGATAATAATTTTTGTACTGTACTTTTAGGTGTTTTATTTTGTAATTATAATATTTCATTGCTTTCGATTGAACATGTAAATATTTTAAATAACATTAATAATACCTAAATTAACTTAACAAACTTAAACTTAGGTAGTTATGTAATGTCAGTGAGTTTAATATATTATTCGCGTTCGTACGTCGGTTATTCCCAAGGACTGTACAATAATATTTTATTATTAATATCATTATTTTATATCATCTGTGAGCTATTTCCAATCGATTGATTGGCAACGAAAATATAACATCATGACAATGCAAATGTTTTGATATCGTTGTTGTTTCTTTATTTAGCACAATATTTTAATTTCGAAAAATCATTGACGATTTTGAATTTCTTAACCTAATATGTATATTAGGTTAGGTTATCTAGTTATTATGGGGGTTATCTCCCCACATTGGCTACTTTTATTCTGACTTTCAGAAAACAAATTATTAGACATTAGAGTTGTTACTAGTTATAAAGTCATTGCTATTGATTATTAGTAATAAGTTATTGCTTATAAATTATATTTATTATTATTATATACTTTATGTTCTCTCATTCTCTGCCTACGTATTTAATTTTAAAAAGGAAAATTTTTTTTAAAACCTATTATTAAAAGGTCGGAAACATGGTTATTGCTGTATTTTTCTATGCAAATGTTTATTTAGATTTAAGGCCTAAATTATTGAGTTTTTTTAATATGTACTAATAACTAGTGTAGTAGAAATAGAATGTAATTTTTGATTGTACAAACATATTTTAGGTACTAAAAGATTTAATTTTAATGAACATAATTTGAAAATATATTTAATTATTAATTTTAATTCAAAAAAGTAATACACTCATCAATTTTTTTTTTTTTTGAGTTAATTTAATTATAATTAAGAATTTAAAGTTTTTTTTATATGACTTATATTTTTATTTTATTAAATCCGGTATTTTCTTAAAACATATATCATACCCATCGAAAATTCCTGGGCACCCCAATGTAACGTATATGATTTTGTGATTATTTATTTTTTTATCCTTTAATTTAAAAATGCATAGGTATAATATAATGCAACCGTCTAATATAATATAATTATTCAAATTTTTTTTTTTTTTACTTATATGTTCAATAAATTGCACTTTATATCTTATATTAACTTAATACACACCTATACGCCACTTAATACTTTTTTAGTATAAAACTTACCTCATCTAATCCAATTATTTAATTTATCTCTTTTTATTATTGACACCTGTAAAACAGTGGAATAAACAAATCACATGCAAAATGAATTATAAAACTTATTTATTGGTAAAAAAAATGAAAACATCATACCTACTACTTGGTCATTTCATTACCTCAAAGAGACCAACCATCCGAATTAATTATATTAACGAACATTATATATTATTAATTGTTTACACCTAAGTCAATTTAGTTAGCTTTAACAAAGTATTATTAATTATTCTTAAACAACAATTATGCGTTATTATATTCAAATAAGCCAATATTGTGTAATATATTCCAAATATATATATATATATAGATTGTGTAATTGTAAGTCGTATTGTTGAACATAAAAAATAATTTCATGTGCAGAAAGAATTCATTATTCTCGATATCATAAATTTATTACACATTACACCCATATAATACACGTAACAACATACAGATCTCTTGAGTTTCGACTCTTGACTATATTCTTGACATTATTCTCAACATTTATAATTGAGATTGTTATAATAAAATTATAAGTAACGTACTCACAAGTCAAAACACGTTTATCAAGAATTTTATTTATAGGTATTTACTATTTATTTCATATACGTTTATAGTTTTATACGAACTACATTATTGCAATTATAATAAAAAAAATATACGTTACTATATAATGTTATGAACTATTATAAGTTAACTAGAATTGTGGTTTTTTCTTTTTTAACACTAATTTATGTAAATGTTACGGTTTTGTTAAGTTCGCATTGTAAATATTGTCTTCTAATTTGATCGTGATAATATCGAATCGTAGGAACACAACAACTGATTTAAATAGCACACATAAATATAGTATATAACAATTGTTTAAAATAATTATTACGGTTTATAGATATTTATTTCACCTGACGAGGTTTATCAAACAAATTCTGTAACGGTTTAAAAATAAGATAACTTAATAAGAATAACCGCGTATAAACTATAAGCTTAACTTATAGTCATAGTAGTAAGTATAATATATTAATTCAATACCTTTGCGGATAAGAAGTTATTAATTTATTAAATATATGTATATAATGTATTTATCTACTAATTAGTTATATACATACAAGGTTGTTCGTATAATTAGTACGAATATTTTGATATTTTTCAGTGTTTGTAAAAAGAATTTTAGGTGATTATATATTTTGGAAAAAAATTGAGTATAAGAACAGGAATAATACTATTATTTTTTTTTCAATTTTTATTTTAGAAAATATTCTGCTCCAGCAGTTTGGAGTATGAAATAAAAATGATAATAATAATGTTTTTATTCAAAAAAGTAAAAAACTTATAAGAAGATGTTAATAAAATAATAAAAACATAATTTTTGTTGATAAAATATGTGTTTATCTTTAAAATAGATTACCCGTGTAGATCTTAATTAAAAAATATACATTATTCACATACCAATAATTTACAAGTATCATGGCTGTTTAATTATTTCAATTAATCCATTAGTTTTATATAACTGTTTCAACAACTGAATACTGTACTCTTGATAAAAATCTTTGATTAATGGAAATTTTCAATTATTTCTAAATTGTTAACAATGAATTACAGATTACAACAATCGAATAACGAAAAACACTACTGTTAGTAAATAGTTCTATATAGTACTATAGTATTATATACTAAATAGTACGTCATCGCTTTCTACGGCGTTTTGAGCGAGTGGCAGTTGAACATTATCTGTGTCGACCAACTACACGGTCTCGATATCCGGTGTTTTAATAAAGAAGTTATTAAAACACCGGATATCTGGTTGACTACTCATGCCAATTTATAGTAATTTTTAATAATTAACAATTTATAATAACGGAAGACCCTACTGTTAGTATTATTTAGTATGTATAAGACGCAGAATACTAATTGCATGTCCATGTGAAATATCATAATTGTATAATAGTCATAATTGGTGTAAAAATTTAAATTAAAATTAAAGTCTAGTAAATACTGTGGATAACAATATTCTTATCTATAAGTTTAATACAAGTTATTGGGTTAAATCAATCTGATTTAATAAATTGATTATTTGAACAAGTTCGATGGTTGTTATGTAATCGCTAATAAAAAAAACATCACAACGGCTCTGCACATTGCATGTATATAAAAGAGAAGACGTCTAGACGAGTATAATATTTATCTAAATTCGTTTTGCGTTTGCGGGAGGCGACGGAACAACAACCTGTGCTATACCAACAATCGGAGACGTACGCACACAATATACGTGTCGGTTTAAGTGACAGTAGTAGTTATAGTATCAGTGTATGTGGTGACTGAGATATAGCACCGGCCGGCATCATCCGAAGTGTAAATTATAGTATTTTTTGATAACGGCGTAAGCTACGTACAGTTATACAGTTGTACAAAGATGCAATATGTCGCTGTCGACGATACAGTATTTGACGAACCGACAACGTACGTAAAATTGTGGTTCTCAGTCGAAGACGTCGCATAGGACCACTGTAGCTATGCGGAGTCGGGTGTATGAGAATGAGGAGGCACTGCGGAGTTTGGCGATAAATCACCAACGCACGTTCTCCGGCACCACGTCGTGTAACGGGTTCACGGGTATCGATTATGGACGCGTTTACAATCGTGTGGACCGACGTCGAGTGGGACCGAAGTGGATGACGATACTGCCGCAACGACACTAATAGCGGTTATGGCTATTGTTACCGATTTACGGCGATAGCTCGACAATTAATCGTTACGGAAAAATGCAACCGACTGCTTATGATGGTCACGAAACGTCATAAACAACGGTGTAGTAAGAGCAAGACTGCATTGCGTGTACATAGGTAACGACAAACGGTACAGAAGTTAGCTTGCGGCGGTGGAACAACCGGCGAAGAAGCCGGAAAATAATGATAAAAATACTGAAGCGTTTAATACCGAGTAGGTGTCATGAAGTGGCGGTACATTCGGACGCACGTCATAATAATGTATAAAAACGGGCCGGTATACGACGTATACTGCTGACAAATGACCGAACGCAATGGGACACGCATATAATAGGGCGACCGATAAAGAACCGATCGAAATCGCAAATGGTATGAAGTAAAAAAATATAAATAAATCAAATATCGTGTGATATGGGATTACGGGTACTCACAACCAATGGTCAACATGTTTTTGAGTGTTGCAGTGACGACGTCTAGTTCCGGTGGCATGACGGTACTGAACGAGATCCATGTATATTATATATATATATATATATATATCCTAACCTTGGCAGTGACGACGATATATGTATATATTTATTATATATCAAAATATCGCAGTGACATAAAATTACATCACTGAAATCGTGTCACGGACTAAACGAGTAAACCGATCCGAGTTAGCACCGTTATGACGCGTGTTTTAGGCTTGAGGCGTCGTCCGGAAAAAGTGCATATTACATGGCGGTATTGACAACGTAAATGATGTGTCACCGGCGGCCTACGCACAAACGATCGGTATAATATAGGCGATGATGGAAAAGCAATGGGAATACCAAAACGAGTGGTACTTTGTCGGGCGGCTATGCATTTATATAAACATATATATATATTCAATGATTGTAGCATATACCTGTTACATTTTATACAAGTACTTATATATGCATATATTAATTTAATAATTTAATATTCTAATTTCTTATATTATATTATGAAATAATATATTATTTACTATAACTTATAACTCACCGGTCCATAAGGGTTTGTAGTAACTTTACCTGTACGATTTACTTTCGAACACTTTCAACGAATATTTGATTTATTTATTCTTAAAATGGTTTAATCATTACCATATTAAATAATTTAAGATTTAGCTTATTGTAGTTTATTTTTGGTTCATAGTATACTCGTTTTTCAGAGTGCAAATGTTATGCTCTAATGTGTCATCTTATCATGTAAAATATATTTTCCGGTTTATTCATACTGTACAAAGCATCCGCGGTATACAACTCTAACAATGGATAGTAAAACGTGTTCGTTTACTGTATTATTATTATGACCACCTATTAGTGGCTGCTGTCTCTCAATAATGCAAATCACAATAAAATTGTAATTTCCTAAAATATGGTTTACATGTGACACGATAGTTATTTTTTAAATACTTATTAAACATTAAACGATTTAAATCTTCAAACAAATCAGTATTATATAATACTTTTATTATAAATTTAAACAAAATAAATTGCTTTACACGTAAAACTCAGAAGCAGTAACGTCCATTTCAATTTTAATTTTTCCCATATATCTAGCGTTTTTAATAGCTGTTTAAATTAAACGCAAACGTGCTTTGCTGTTAAGAATATTTGGTGCAAACCCACCTTCATTACCAACTAATATAACATCCAATCCATATTTACTATTTAGCCTTGATAACATTTTTAAGATTGTGGTATCGCTCTTTAGTACCTATATCTGGTTGTTTATTTTACTCAGCTTTCCCGGTGTATTCTTACAAGTAGTACATGTAGTCGATGTTTCTCAATACTAATTGTTGAACGTAGTTTGCTGCATTATCTTTTAAATATCTCTTCCAGTAAGCTTTGAAAATTTTCTAACTATTTTAAAAGTCGTTAATTTCTAATAATTGATTTAATTTATATACTCAAAAATAAAAAATATAACAGTAAATGTCACATTTATATATATATATATATATATATATATATATATATATATAAATGTATCTATTTGCGACACAAAAACCAATCTAACCAACAAAACTATAATAAAATTAATCATACAACGAATTAAATCAATACTAATCCGTCATGCACACTTATTGGCTGTATCGAAGTGGAGTTAAGAAAATTATCATAAAATCTAGTCAAATCTCACATAAGTAGTTAGAATATAATTTAAGTATGATGAAAACTCGACTGCAGTGTAAAAAATGTTACCGATGGCGAAAAGAGAGCGAGAAAATGTTGCGTTATTGAGAGACGTACAGCAATGAATGTACAGATGCAGATCCACGACCACCATCATCGAGTTAAAACAAATATATTTAATATAATCAAAGCAGCCAAAGCGGTACTGCGGAGTCAGTTTAAATAACATTATTATATATACTGATATACATGATATTTTTGTATGAGCCATAAAAATTATAATCTGACTAACAATCAAACTTGCAAAAAAACTGCAATAGACCACCGAAGATTAAAACTAAATATAGACAATAAGAAAAAAGGTTATCATTTTCAAAATATAGGTAAAGTGTTTATGATATATAATAATACATTATTTTGTATCATTTTAAATTATAATTTAAGTTACAAATGGTACGATTTGTATTTTAGAACACTTAAATGCAATAATGTTTCATTTTCATTCATAAAACAAAAACTTATAATGTTAATTTATAGTTTTAATATTTGATTTGAACAATATTCGTTATTAATAAAAATAATTTAAAACAATAAAAAATGATATAGTTTAATTAGTAAGTATAATTCATCATAATATAGTGTGTCGGTATATCGGGTGTCAGTAAATTGATTTGTGGGCCAATCGGTACGCGAATCGGACTCAATGTATAAGCGAGTTAAGTAAAGTCTTGATACTAACAAAATACATGCCATGAGAATAATATATTTTATTAACTTAGTGTTTTATAATATCAAAATAACGATAGCATAATAAAAAACTACTATTAGAATTAATATCCAGAATAAAGTATAAACATGGTACGACATTCTAAACAAATTTTCTAAACCTTAAAGATGACAGTGAATACAATTAATATGATTTTTAAATCGTTAATATATTAATCATGAGTACCTAGTCTCGTAACATAGATTTAGTTAAATCATAATATCAATACAACATTAAAAGTATTTAATTTATAATGTTTGCCTTATTACGATACTTATTGTCGAAAAATGACGGCGAGGTAGTATAGTTACATAAGTAGGAACTTAATATGTTATTTGATATTAAAATAAATATGATATTGTTTTATTTAGACTCTGATAGTCTGATGTCAGCATTACAATGTATTGGTACACTGACGGCAGTGTAGAATTCCACTGCTTTTTGAACCAGAGTGAAGTTCGATCTTTACCTTTTTTTTTAATGAGTGCAGTACAGCCATTACCTTTATTAACCTAAGTGCAATAAGGCCCGGCTCGAGTGTTTAAACACACCTATCAAACTTGAATTTTGCCGCACCTTAGACTTCTACAATTTTAATATCTTCGAACAACGTTTGATGTACGTCGGATCTATTACGGCTGTTGTTCTGCATGCATAGTCGCATCATGCTTTGAATAATGTTTATAACACTTACCAATTGAGTATATCAATATGGATGATGCTAAAGCCGTTATTAATAAAGTCGAATATTATAAGACAGCTACTTTAATATTAATATTAATATGTGGCTTAATGTGTTGAAAAGGTAGTAATCATGTTAAACGTCTAGGACTGTTGAAATGAAAATAAGCTCGAAATAAATTTCATCCGTCATAGGCACCGAGAATTTCGAACATTTTCCATGCGACGGTTATTGCGATGTTTGTATTATTAGCCAGCAGATACCTACGTTTATCATCCTAATCGGCCAGTAGATATAATTATTTTAAAGGACGAATTGGATTTGTACTGTACTTTTAAGTGAGTATTTTATTTATTATAATATTTTACTAATTTCGATTGAACTATACATACTAAACATACATTGAAACATTTTAAATCACATTAGTAGATACCTAAATTATATTATTGACATACATACACCTACCTACACACCAAGCATACACTAAAACTCACTAACTTTGCTCAGGGACCTTTTCAACTTTTTTGAGTTACTATATTATAATTCTCCTTAATCACACAGGTAAGTAATAGCACAATACCAAGAATTTCGATTACCCACAAGTACAAGGTCTATTATTGTTGTGACAATGTGACATTTATATTTTATGATTAGAACACATATTATTAAAACAAAAAAACAGATTGTTGATTCAATTGACAATATTATAATATGTTATAACTTAATAAACATTCGAACAACTGTCAACCAACAACAGTGTGCTTGTGCAAGTCTCACGATACTGCATTTTTGCGGATGCCACCGGCGGGTTACTGATGGCTTTTGACACGTTGTACTGATTTTTCCTTCGGAGACAACAACGGGTCGAGACGCACACACATGTCACCAGCTATCGCGAGAGACCGGCAATAGTTCGTCGGTGGGGATGGACCGTCGGGTCGAGGCGTCGCTCTCCTGTACAAGGTGTACGTCGGTCAATTGCTGATCGCTATGAAAATTGCCCGTGACTCGGAAACAGACGCGTTGGGCTGGCCCACCATGACGGTGTGTTGCGTGACCGACACGACTGCCGGCAGATCAGTAAATCACACGTCGTCGTCGTCGGGTTGTACATCCTGCAAGTGGTGGCCGTTGACGATCACTGAACTTCTCGCGTTTATTTCGAACCTAACCTTTGATCGTGCACCGCATTGAATCCGCCCAACCAATCTTGTTCGACACCGTCGTCAATTTGCTTCTACTTTGTAATGCCGACATCAGACACTAAGTAGAACAAAACTATATTTATTTTAATATCGAATTATATGAAATTTTTATTTGTTTTTTTTCGACAATAAGTATCGAGATGAGGCATACGTTATAAATTAAATACTTTTGATGATTGTAATGATATTATGATCTAATTCAACTAGGCGAGGTAGTTATGACTAATATAATAACGATTTAAAAATCATATAAGTTGTATTTGCCTTCATCTTTAAGTTTTAGACAATTTGTTTAGAATGTCGTGCCATGTTTATACTTTATTCTGCTTATAATTTCTAATAATAATGTTTTATTATGCGATTTTTCTTTAGATATTATACAACACTAAGTTTATAAAGTCTATCCTCATGACTTATGTATTTTGGTAGTCTCCGGAGTCCAGACATTGCTTAACCCGCTATTAAATTGAGTCGTTTATTTTGCCATTCTTTACTTATGGTACTCTCCAAGTGCTTTATCTTATTAAATACATATACAACACATAATGACTAACAAAAAAATTAGATATAAATGAAACTACAAATAATCTATGTCATAACACAGTGTACGCGGACGGGACAAGGATAAAAAGAATAAAAAGTATACGGCACTTGTCACCTCGAAATATAATATTCTCTTAAGTCTTGGCCGGTCGGAGGTGGAAGAATATCATGAACCTTTTTTTTTTTATTACTGTGCGTAACGATAGTAACGGACGGCAAGCAGATGCGGTGTGCGATGTTATTGTGCGCGATTACATTGGTGATTAACATGCGAATAAAGTGCGATCATCGGCGACATAACTCGGAAGTCGATATCCGATGACAGAAAATACGAGGCAGCTAGTCCAGCATCGCACAGGTTCTGGCAATGGGTTATAATTATCGCCTCGTCGGTCATGTCTCCCATAAAATATATGTCTTTAATATATGTCTATAATATTATGTCTGCATCCGGTCACCGTCGATGTCCGCGCATTAACATCGTAATCGGATATTCTTAATCGGCACAACTGAAAGTTATATTCCAACCAAATCACCCCGCACAGTCTCTGCCAATTAATATTACACTATCAAAGTCGAACGCGCCTCTACTATTAATCGTTTACCGCTGTCCGCTGTCTGACTCGTCAGTACTACTGACCGCTGTCTTATTCACCATTGCCGCTATCCTCAGTGCCAAGATATGTTATATAATTGGTGGCTTTCGTTGATTAAGAATCTGCACGTGTACATAAATTATTATTATTTTCGTTAGTGTTGCGTGTACTGGTGAGTTAATTGGGACTCATTGGGCATATTAACCGAATAACTAACAAACCAATACATGTCCGGACTATGCTAATCATTCCCTATTATTATTGTCCCTTTTATGTGATGTCCCAAAATAAGTGGATTCTACAGTATATATATATATATATATATAATTTTTATAGATAATTTGAATACGACAACGAATCTGTATTTAATGTAACTGTGTTGATAATGCATGTGTCATGTAACTACGACAAAATATAATATTAAGATCAGGGTCACCGAGATAACGTGTTTTCATTTGTCTGTGTTTAGTCCACCAACTATTTTTTTATGTATTTTAATAAATGGCAATGTTTGTGTGTAAGAAATCAATTTAAAATAATAAGCATTAATATTTATAATAATTAACATATTATATCATGAGAATTATATGAAAACCACAAGCCTGTAATATTAGTAATTAGAGTCTCGTGTACTTAAATAGTGGAATTAATGACAATTAATTTATTCTGTGGGTTTATTTCTGTGGAGTGTTAATTCGTATAAATTTTAATAATATTAAAGTTCGTCAAGTTTCTTCTGAATCACTTCATGTTAGGTATTAGGTTAAATTAGTGACGGCACTGTAAACTTTTCTAAACCGAGTTTGGTATTAGCTCGTATTGGTCATATATAAGTAATAAATGATACGTAGGTGTGAAAAAGCACAAATTTAATGCGCCTTTACGGTTTTCTTTCGTTTGTTACCACCCGCTAAAATATACGTCGATATTATGACCTGCAGTGTCCATATCCCTTGAACTAAATGTATGCATACATTTTAATTTAGAAAAGAGTAATGATTTCATAGGCACACTTGGTTATACCCTTGCCACGCCACTGGCTATATACCTATTAATTAATCTATAGTACTTTAGTGTTTTATAATTAGTATTATTTCTAATCAACGTATGTTGGCTATGGACATAACATAAAACGTTTAATATTTATTAATTTTTATATTATAATTTATGATAAATGCTTATAAAATAATAGGCTAACTAAATAATATTTTTATTTGTTTTCTTTAAATAAATATAATGAACTTATAAACTACATACCTATTAAACTGTTTATTTTTTATTATTGTTAATAATATACTTTACATCAGTTTTGATTATAATTATTATTGTACTTAATTTAATTGAGTTTTAAAACCGTTCTGTAAAATGTTTACAAATATTTAAAACCGTAATTTTAGAATCGTTCATTGAATATGTTGTAGTATTTATCACGTAGATTTGTCAATGCTCTTCACAAAAAGTTTTAAATTATTTTGTAAAATCTTAAGTTTATTATTAAACAACTATTTTGATGAACTCATTTTTAAATGAAAAAAAAAGATATATTTTTGTTCCTAATACTTATAAGTTATAACATTCAATCAATATTTGAACTTAGCATTGTATGTAAAAGCAAAAATTATCTACTCATAAAAATTATGTGGTATTGAAAATTTGTTTATAAAATACCTTTAATTCTGAAATAGGTAATTCATTATACAATGATAACTAGATGAAAATTAATACATAATCAGTCAAATACAATAATTAAATGTTCATCACTTATTACAAAAATATGTGCTAAATTGTATATCTTTCTCATGTAGTCATATAAACGTATGAATTATAATGTTTAAACGTATAGATTAATTGAATTAAGCAATTAATTAAATATTGTAGTTCAATACGTTTTTATGTTTACTTAAGTTTATGCAATCGTCCGACAACTATGACACTGTTTGAATGTTGTTGTATGTTTTAATATAAATTATTCATTTACAAGTAATTATTTTAGTATTAAGAATAGAGAATTGAGATTAGAGATCCTAACCTAACTAGGAACTAAAGCCAATTTTCTACTTAAAAATATTAAAATTGAATATTTTAATGTTATTATAATAATATTATAAATTATAACTATCGGAAATAATTGTTTTTATTAAGTTTTTGTAAACACCGTGCTATATTTTAATATATAAGTATTTTATAAATATGTATAGATGTGTAGTATTTGTTTTAAATAACTCTTGTTTTTTTCAATTAATAAATATTTATAACTTTTTTTCCCATTTAATATTTGAAAAAAAAAATCTATATTTATATTATATTTAAACATTTTAAACTATACCTATATGTTTAAACCATATTTAATATAATTATTATAATCATATTGTTATTATTCTTTTTACCTATTATATAATATCTTATTATTGATAATCATTATTTATATATTGTAATTTTTATTATTATTATAATTTTAATCATATGACATACTATTGTAATTATATTTTTTTTAATTAATTTATTATTTGCATACCTATTATTATATTATTAAATTTTGTATCGTTATCGGCGCATGTAGTTTTTGGTTCCGTCACAGAACACGGGACCGCCGGAGTTAATCACCGATAACACGAGTATAAAAGACCATACAACCCACCACAGGTCAACAGTCTTTCACCTGATCTTGCAACAGCAAGACCCACCCGGCAGATTTGCTCATTGAAGGTGAAAGACATCCATAAAAACCTATCGGACAGTATTAGTATCAATCAATAGTGCATAGTTAGGGTATTCCTGCATTGTACTGATTGATACCTTCAGCGCAGTCAATGGGGCAATAGTCCGAGTATTCTGGCATTGCTCCGACGGTCATAACTGTTCAGTAGGCTAATATCACCCATCGTGCGGTACTTTTTATTCCATCTCGTCATGTTTTTTTTTAGAAGTATACATACATATAATATTTTAGCTATGTAAAACTTTCTTTCTCCTATAATTTACTCCAGTAATAAACTAACTACTTTTCTTTATTTTTCTCTTGTACAAATATTATTGAAATATTTCAACACTTAATCTCTGCTACTTGTTAATCCGGTTGACTTACGAATATGGGAATTCAACAAAAGTACGTAACCACGAACCAATATACGTGAGTTTTATTTCTAACATTATTCGATTATGAACAATATTTTTTGGTAGTCCATTCTAGAACTGTACTAAGGTATTCGAGTTACAATTGAAAAAAAAATACATAACATATAAATAAATAAAAATTATTATTGGTTAATCAGTGATGTGCTATTCAGAAGTACCTAATTATTGAAATTATTGCAAAATACTTAATCGTCCGAAAATTAGCGAATTGTTCGAGAGGAAAATACACTAGAAGGTATACTTCCATCAAAAATATCTGTCACCTACAAAGGCTTATTTCAAGATTCGTTTCCAGGGGCACTAAAGAATTTTCTTCCACTATTGCACACATGTTTCTCAAGTCTAACATGTTTTGACGTTCTTAAAAATACATAAAATTACTTTTTTTTCAAACCGCCAACAGGAGTCCATGGTAATGAATGATTATTACATAATTTTTATTGTTTAGTAAGTATGTATAACTAAAAACACCTACATTTAAATCTAAAATGACCAAAACAAATATATAGATAATAGTAATACATTATGACGTGTGTAATACACGTGACCTAACGAGTAATGTGACTCGTATGTACGGCGCATTTTACAGACAATTTGATTACATTTATGCGTAGAGCAACATATTAATGATAATATAATACCTATTATAATGTCTAATCAACATTTTATTGTATCTTCAAAAAGACATTTTTTTTTCATTATACATTTCAAAAAATGTGTATGAATTTGTTTTTTTCTACATACTACGTGTGAACTTACCACTAAATGATAAATCAGGCCTGCGCAACACACACACATATATATATTTATATACATTAACCGTTTTTAAAGCTTGTAAAATAGCAAATATCGTTTGTTTTTATTTCTAGGTTTCTTTATTGAACTAAATTATAATTTATAATTATTAGTAGCTACATAGTTTACTTTATTGTGTATTTTTTTAATTATTTGAATGCATTCATATGATATTAGCAAAACACCAAGAATTTTATTTTATTTTTTATAAGGCGTATGCTGTACCCAATTATTATTTACATATCTGCAAAATGACTATTATAAATTATAATATAATTTCTATTATCTAAAATATTTATACATCATTTTGTGAGTAATAATAATTTATTTTAGCAATACTATTAAAAACAAAAAATTAGAAAATCAATCTATCTGTCAATCTGTTGTAATTTTAATAGTTCAGCTCCAATAGCTGTCTATCTAATCTAAATATTTACAGTAAAATATTATTATATCATAGGACTTGGACAGTTATAATTATAAATGATTTATGTAGTATATTGTATATCTTTTATTATATAGTAATATTAAGTCCAATTCTAGAATTAGACAAGCGTTGAATTCAAATATTATTATCCTTAGGATGGGTATTATATTTTATGTAACTGGATTACTTTGTTTTTAAATAACAATTTTTTTTCTATAAATTATATTTTACTTACACAAATGATTGCGATGTATGCATTGAAATATGTTAACTATTTATAAATAAACTAAAATTTGATTCTTAAAATTATAATAAAATATTTGTTAAGTGTTTCAAGTATTTTGTAAAAAATACCAAGGTTTAAATAATGATTATTTGTATACTTTATTTTATTTTTACATTTTTATATTTTACAATTTGTTTTATCGTTAAAGAAAATTTAAGGAATTGACAATAACAATTAAATGGCAACATTGCATACACAACCGTACGTTATAGTGTTGACGACATAAAAGAGAATGCACAATTATGCTTTACACGGTCTTACGTACGAATAGGCAGCGTTGTCGCTGTTGTCGATAAGAAGGTTCACGCAAGAGAGCGAGACGACCAGCGGCCGATACTCGTCTGGAACAACTTGTCTTCCCGTCCCACCATGTGCGTTTGAGACGTGGTGCCGGTGTCGTGTCGTTGTTGCCTGTCGTACCGTGATGGTGGTTGTAAAGGCGTAGACCGGAACAGGATCCAGACGGTTATCGCTATACATCAACGAAACAGGTCATTGAAAAAATAGCTAACAATATATGTCCGAAATGGACAGTGTAGAACAGCGCAATCGTAGTCGCTGCAGTTCCAATCGCCAGCAGTGTTCCGGATGGTCTGTTATTTCTGGCGCTCTGAAGCCGGCTGGTCGATTACGGAGAAGCAGATTGATCATTACCCGTTGAGCGTAAACGATGATGGAACGCGACAAAGCTGTTACCAAGAAAACAGTGAACATGATTCCTTAGCAGTGGTCGTGGTTGTAGTTGTTGTAGAATTCGAACTCAATGAACACGAGATGAGCTTGTTCATGAATACTTGCGACGGTTTCCGCTGAACCTCACAGTGTATCTATGTCATTCACCCACTTGATCGACATAGTTGTCACTCGTCAATATTCAATACGACAGTAACCGCTAGAGCCCATCGTCGTCAAAAAAAATGGTTTGCAAGTTTTCGTGGTGTAGGATTTATTTTTCGAATCTGAAACTTTACTCGGGTCGTCAGATGGGTAGCTTAAACGGATAGCCCGCAAAAAAATATATTCTTGAATTTTTTTTATTTTCGGGCACTCACGGCCCTTTGCATATTTTTTGAAGTTTTTTACCAAAAATACTATATATAAGTATTTTTGAAATGGAAGCTTAGAGGCGATGACTCTAAAAACGTGTAAGCCTGTTCAATGGACTGTCGGACCTTCCTCCCATATCAGAAAAATGCCGAATTTCCAAATTTAAACGACCTAAGTACGGTAAAACCACTTTTTTGAAAAATAATGGTTAGCAAATTTTCGTGGTTAAGGATTTATTTTAACACTCTAAAACGTTATACGCATTGTCAGACGGGTCCCTAAAACGGTTTACGCGCAAAAAAACACCAAGTTGTCGATATTTTTTTTTTATTCTGCGGCCGCCCAGGGCCCCTGTTCATTTATTGACGTTTTTCACCTAAAAATCTAAATTTACGTATTTTTCAGACAGAAGCGTACACGGGATGACTCTAAAAACGTAAAAACCTGTACAAGGGACCGACGGACCTTCCTCCTATATCAGAAAATTGCCGAAATTCAAATTTAAACCACCTAAGTACGAAAAAACCATTTTTTTGAAAAATAATGGTTTGCAAGTTTTCGTGGCGAAGAATTTGTTTTTAGACAATAAAACATTACACACATTGTCGGACGGGTCCCTAAAACGGTTTACGCATAAAAAAACGCCAAATAGTCGATATTTTTTTTTTATACTACGGCAGGCCACGGCCTGTGTTCATTTTTTGCCGTTTTTCACCTTAGAATCTAAATTTACGTATTTTTAAGACAGAAGCGTACACGCGATGACTGTAAAAACGTGAAAACCTGTACAAAGGACCGACGGACCTTCCTCCTATATCAGATAACTGCTGAAAATCCAAATTTAAACCACCTAAATACGGTAAAACCATTTTTTTGAAAAATAATGTTTTGCAAGTTTTCGTGCCGAAGGATTTATTTTTCGACACTAAAACTTTACACGCATTGTCTGACGGGTCCATCAAACGGTTTACGCGGAAAAAAAAACCAAATAGTCTATAATTTTTTTTATACTACGGCAGGCCACGCCCTTTGTTCATTTATTGCCGTTTTTCACCTTAAAATCTAAATTTATGTATTTTTAAGACGGAAGCGTACACGCGATGTTTCTAAACACGTGAAAACCTGTACAAGGGATCTTCGGACCTTCCTCCTATATTACAACGTCTAATCGACGTTTTTTAACTTACTTTCTGCACTATCACTTGACACTTGGTGTAGTATACTGTTAATCGGGAACTTTGTAATTTATAGCTGAATGGATATTTTTTGTTATATGTTTTTTGAGAAATAATGTTAGATCTTTTAGGTATTGAATAAATAAATGATAGTAATTTACATATCTACAAATAAGTTAGTGTTGATTGTGTGACCAGGGTATTGGTACACTTAAATATCGTTTTGTTATGTAAAATTTCTTGGCGCTTAGCAGTTCACCATTCATCTTGGGATGTAATTTGCATTGTTCGTATTGCCATCACATATAATACTGGTCATCTGTGCATTGACCCGGTCTGTTTTCTTTGAAAAGTTCGTCGGCGACATTGAGAAAATGCTGCAATAATTCAGTTGTGTTATTTAAATTTTTTGCCATGCGTAGCAAAAAGTAGGCTATTTTAAGTGCAAATTTCTATTAATTTATAAAGTGGGTTAACCCTTATTACTACAATATTGGATTTCAAATAAGCATATGTATACCCTGCGCAGTACAAATGACGCTACTGCAATAAGTAAGTTTATTATATCATTTTAAGTTAACTGTTTTTGGTCACCCAAAGACTTTGGCGGAGTATTCTGGCATTGCACCGACGGTCATACCGTTCGGTAGGCTAATAAACTAACTACTTTTCTTTTTTTTTCTCTTGTACAAATGTTATTGAAATATTTCCACACTTAATCTCTGCTACTTCATAATATGCTTGATTTACGAATATGGGAATTCAACAAAAGTACGTAACCACGAACCAATAAACGTGAATTTTATTTCTAACATTATTCGACTATGAACAATATTTTTTGGTAGTCCATTCTAGAACTGTACTATGGAATTCGAGATTCAATTGAAAATAAATACATAACATATAAATCAATAACAATTATTATTGGTTAATCAGTGATGTGCTATTCACAAGTACCTAATTATTGTATTTATGGCAAAAAAATTTAATTGTCCGAAAATTAGCAAATTGTTCGAGAGGAAATTACACAAATAGGTATACTTCCATCAAAAATACCTGTCACCTATAAAGGCTCATTTCAAGATTCATCACTAGGGACACTAAAGAATTTTCTTCCGCTATTGCACACATGTTTCTCAAGTCTAACACATTTTTACGCTTTTAAAAATACATAAAATTAGTTTTTTTTCAAACCACCAACAGGTGTCCATGGTAATGAATGATTAATACATTATTTATATTGTTTAGTAAGTATCATTAGCTAATAACACTTATATTTAAAGCTAAAATGGCCAAATAAATATTTATATATAATAGTAATACATTTTGACGTGTATCACAATAATCTTCTTGTACGGCGCATTGTACAGTCAATTTGATTACATCTATGCGTAGAGCAACATATTAATGAGAATATAATACCTATTATAATTTTTAATAGACATTTTATTGTATCTTCAAAAAGACATGTTTTACATTATAGATGAAAAAAAAAACATTTCAAAAAATGTGTATGAATTTGTTTTTTTATACATACTACGTGAGAACTTACAATTGAACGGTAAATCTAAGAATTCGGATGTCAGCATCTCTGGACCCACGAAAACGTTCAACGACGCAAGACACATAGGTTTTTTTTTTGCAAATAAAAGTTTACCTATGTTTGTTCTTAGTAAGTTACTAATAAGTAATAACATAAACAATATAATATTTTATATGTTAAATATAGTTTTTTGCTTTTAAATTTAAGTAGAGGTTATAATCAATATAGGAACACGACATATTTTTTTTTACAAATTAATATTCTAATTATTATACAATTAAATTATCGTTATAATATATTAAGTTTTTAGCAGCATTAACTTAAACAGCATGGAATCATACAAAGATACAATGTCATTGTGGAAGAACCGACGACGTACGTAAAATTGTGGTACTCCGGTGAAACCTACGAATGTGGCGATTCAGGATCGTGACTATGAAAAAAGGAGGCACTACGGAGTTTGACGACAAATGACCGGCGTAAGTTCTCCGGCACCCCGTCGTGTGACGAGTTCACGGGTGTCGAACTCTTGGATATAGACCAGACTGTAATTTGAATGGTATTTCCGTTGACCACCACAAAGCTGACCTGTGAACACTTTTTGCAGCCATAGAAAAGTGCCACAATCATAGTAATATTTGGGTTATTGTAGTCGGGCGGCGTCTTTAACCGTGGTGCTTTTACAGCTTACCACCATGCCACCAGTTTTGGGTGGCCGAATAAAGTGTGCAGTTGACTTATACTGACATAATAACCTTACCTATTGCTGTGGCTTCATTTGTACCGTGCTGGGTATATATTTTCTTTTTAAAAATCCAATATTGTATAGTAATTAGACGCACTTTATAAATTGATTGACCTGAAAGTTGTAAGTTCACACAAAGTACATTTAAAAAACAAATTCATACACATTTTTAGAAATTTTTTTTTTCATCTACAATGAACTATATGTCTTTTTGAAGGTACAATAAAATTTCTATTAGATATTATAATAGGTTTTTTATTATCATAAATATGTTGCTCTACGCATACATGTAATAAAATTGTCTGTACAATGCGCCGTACAAGACGAGTAATGTGATACATGTCATAATGTATTACTATTATATATATATATATATATATATTTATTTGGTCAGTTTAGATTTAAATATAAGTGTTTTTAGCTATAGATACTTACTAAACAATAAAAATTATATATTAATCATTCATTACCATGGACAGCTGTTGGTGGTTTGAAGAAAAACTAATTTCATGTATTTTTAAGAGTGTAAAAATGTTATAGACTTGAGAAACATGTTGGCTATAGCGGAAGAAAATTCTTTAGTGCCCCTGGAAATGAATCTTGAAAAAAGTGCTTATTACCAATTACAAAAATTGACAAATGTGCGTAATGTTCGCGATAATATCAATAATTGATGAAACACTGATGACCCAATAAGGTATTTTCATAATTCCATTATTAAATTCATACATAGTGTACTAATGTGTATAAATAAAAAAATATAAAAATGATTGTATAATGACAAAATTGTCGTTTTGATAATAGAATAAAAATTCAATTTTGGTAGGCTCCTTTCGCAGTACCGTTACTACACTTCTGGCTATTTAATATTTAAAGTGATTTAGTAGTTAGAATTATTTATTTTAATTTTATGTTGGCTGTACATATAATTTTAAATGTTAACTGTATTTATTCATGTTTTATATTATAATTTATAATAAATAGAAATAAAATAATATTTTGCTGGCTTTTACTACTTTATTATTTTTTTTTATTTCATTCAAAAATTATTTTTCAAACATTTTTAGTTTTTATTTTCATAAATAATATTTATTTTTTTTCGATTACTGTTCTTATTTATAAATTCTAAATGTTTCCCATGACTCTTTTTAACTTTATAAATTTTAAATTAAGAACGGCTCTCATTCTTCAAAACACAGACCCGAAATAGTTTTATGACCTGGTAATGTACTTTAACAATTTGCGTATACAATATATCTATAACCACAAATAGAGAAATCTGTAAATATACAACAAAAATGAAATCAATATGATAAACTAACAGTATCGGGTCACTTGCCCGTATGTCATTTCCTCGTCCAATGCCTTTTTTATTTACTGGTACACAAATGTGAGGCTGTTTTTTCATTTTTTTCAATTTTTATGGTGAAAAATTCAAATCTTCCTAGATATACGTCAAAATATATACGAATGATCCAGATTTTGAAAAAAAAATCAAATAATGTCTTTACCTTTTGTTTCTGCGCCATATGTTGCTAAGAAATTCGAAGAAATAATGTCTTAACAGTTTTTTGTAGACAATAAAGAGTTATCACTTCATTTAATTGATTATTATGAACAAACGTGGACTAACTTCCAGTTGGTCAAACTGGAAGAAATAAACGTCGACCTCCAATATCTGATTTAAAATTATGGAACCGATATGATACTACACAAGCGGGTGGTTTACCAAAAAAAAAAAAAAACAATAGTGTTGAAGGTTGGCAAAGAATATTTTCGTTTTTGTTAGCTGCGTCTCATTCTACCATATGGTGACTTATTGAGATTGTTAAAAAAGAACAACATTTAACCGAGATAAAAATTAATCAATTCATCACTGGACAAAAACCTTCTGCAAAAAAAAAATATATCGGGATGTTGCTAAACGTATAGAAGATACTATGTCCACATATGATGAACGTAATATAAATGAATAGGTACTTAATTTGAATTACTAATAATTTAGAACAACAACATTAAAATGTTTTATGGTAAATTTTATACTTTACTTATTATAAATTAAAATTTAACAAGATTGTATAAATACAACAAGATTATATAAATATAATATTAGCGGAGGGCGGTATGGGACGGGGAAATGGTAGACGGGGAGGCGTCCATGAATCAAACTAACGATTACTATAAAGTATGAAATGCTGATAACAATCGTTATTGACGTTTGGAATATAAAGACGCACCTGTGAGTTATGCAGCCGTAGTAATCGTTATGATTATTATTTTATTGGTAACACATAACTACATTGGAAGAACGATAGCGATGTACAAATAAAGCCGTTTGGATTACCGTGTCGCTTCACAGTGGCTATCGCTATCGCATCATGACGGACCATACAGCGGCTTTTGATGAACACGTAGACCACGACTCGGACCCAATAGTGATGACTACGTTAGCGACGACGTATTGATGTAAAAGACGGTACTGGTTGAGTTGCTTGGAATAAAAATGTCAGCGGCGTTGACTCAGCTGCTGTTTCCGTGTACGGTGTAACCGGTGCAGTTGCGCGAGATCGACGGCGACAGGATACAGACAGTATTACCGACAGCTAACAGGACGATGGTTACACAGAACTAGAACCTTTGCGATGGCTGTCTCTAGACTACAAAGTCCTGTCCGCAGTAATTTACACGTGCGTTTGCCGTCGTCGAAAACTATATACATCAGCTGTTCTCCGTGCCCGTACGTTATGGTCAAACCCGCACGTATAATTAAGCGCGCTCGTGGCAATTTTCAGCCAAGCAGTAATATATATAAATATGACCAGTGGCTCTATGATATAAACAAAATCTCATTGGTGTCTCACAATATGTCAATGCACTGTGGCGCTATAATATTATACATTATAATAATATACTTATAATATTTTAATAAAAATTACAATTTATTACTCCCAAAATAGAAAAATAAGCATAAAAAGTTTAAGTGTATATTATTTCACAAGTTTATTTTTCATAGACCCTACAGGAATGCATTTTTAAAATATTTTATGCTATATCATTATATAGTGTTCTAATTATACACTTGATAATTCCATTATAATATGTAGGTTCCGATTATTACGAACTTACAACTTGCAATCTTGATAATAGTATTATTTGCAGGTTACATATATTTTAATTTTTAGTGGAAGGAGTGACGTACAAATTTTAAAATTAGGTTGGGAACGACGCAATTCTATACTTGCAAAGAATAAAGAATTGCTTATACTCTGTCAACTATAGCCTGATCCTTATATAGGAGCACAATACAATGTTATTTGAACTTAATAATGTACGTTGGATGGTAGCTACTAGTTACTGACTGTATACAATAATACCTTATAGTAATTATAGAAAAACAAATGTATTATTTATTCAAAAATGTATAGGATTTCATTTTGTTTATACTGTTTACCGAAACACCTAAATCAAAAGTAAGAACAACCACAATTTGGAAATGTGTTGAACTGTTTCCGAACAAGTGTACATCAATATGGTAAAAAACTTTAAATAACAATTACATATAAATATAATAACTATAATAAGAGTAATCTTCAAATAAAAACGCTTTGTCACAATTATTTATATATAAAAATGTATCTTTTTGCGACACAAAAACCAATCTAACTAACAAAACTATAATAAAATTAATCATACAACGAATTAAATCAATACTAATCCGTCATGCACACTTAGTGGCTGTATCGAAGTGGAGTTAAGAAAATTATTATAAAATCTAGTCAAATCTCACATAAGTAGATAGAATATAATTTAAGTATGACGAAAAATCGACTGAAGTGTAGAAAAATGTTACCGATGGCGAAATAGAGCGAGAAAATGTTGCGTTATTGAGAGATGTACAGCAATGAATGTACGGATACAGATCCATGACCACCATCATCGAGATAAATCAAATATATTTAATATAATCAAAGCAGCCAAAGCGGTACCGCAAAGTCAGTTTAAATGCCATTATTATATATACTGATATATATGATATTTTTGTACGAGCTATAAAAATTATAATCATAATAAAATTATTTTGTTAATTTGTAAAAATATTTTTTTTATATTCTTTAATATATAGTCCTTGTTAGCAATGATTATTCATAAATATTAATCTGTGTATTAGCATATTGTGAAATAAAATAATTACTCTTATTTTACTTTTATAACAAATATATAATAAATCATAAAACAAATAACTAATATATTATAGTCGACTATGTTGTAGATAATTAATATGAATGATATAAATCATTAACTAAATTAATATCTTTAAGTTCGTTGAATAAGATACGATTATAATAACGAAAAATTATGTTTAACAGCGGTATTTAAAGGATTAATCAGTAAGTATATAACAAAACCACTTGTCTGGGAGCAATTGAGTAAACCAGTATTACAAATAAAAGTAATTTACGTACATTTCTTAAGGTATAAACAGCACGCTGGTGTCTATATTCAAATTAGTATATTGAGTTCTTAACTTTATTTTACATACACCTTCCACACATCGATCATTTGTGTGTGCCTACACATTTTGTAAAAGTGTTGGTATATATTAAATTATTATGCTGATATTAATACTATAATAAATACGTATTTATTAATATTTTAACTATTTGAAATTTATAAAAATAAGTTAAATCATACACAGGTTATTTTGTTTTCTTTGTATAATCAATGACCTATTTTAGAATGAAGAGTATTTTATAAATAGTTTTTCAATACAACATACACTTTCATTGTGACCTATGACTAGGTACATAGTTGCTATGGGAAAATAGTGTACCGGGAATGTATTTCATTACTCTTACACCAAAGAAAAAATTTAACTAATTTTGATTTAATATTATAAATTATAAGTCTGAGGAACAAAAAATGTCTTCTTTTTCATGTATAAATAAATTCATCAAAATATTTGTTTAATAATAAACTTAAGATTTCACAAAATAATTAAAACTTTTTGTGAAGAGCATTGACAAATCTACGTGAAAAAAAACTACAACATATTCAATGAACGATTCAAAAAATTGCGGTTTAAAATATTTGTAAGCATTTTACAGATCGGTTTTAAAACTCATTTAAATTAAGTACAATAACAATTATAATTAATACTAATGTATAGTATATTTTTAACAATAATAAGAAATAAACAATTTAATTGATATATAGTTTATAAGTTCCTTATATTTAAAGAAAACAAATAACAAACATTATTTAGTTGGCGAATTATTTTATAAGCATTTATTATGAATTATAATATAAATATGAATAAATAGTTTACATACTATATTATGCCCATAGCAAACAAAACCGACGAGGAGATAATTATTATCCATTACTAGAACCTTAGCGGTGGTGTACTTTCTACCTTGTATTTACGACATGGCATATCGACGTCCGAGTTATGATGCCGGTGATCACCGAATCCGCAACACTTTTATCGCATATTAGACATAACTGTCATCGCGCACAATAACATCGCACATCGCATCTGCTTGCCGTCCGTTACTATCATTACGCACAGTAAAAAAAAAAAAGGCTCACGATATTCTTCCACCTCCGACCGGCCATAACTCAAAGTAATATTATACTTCAAGGTGACTAGTGCCGAATACTTTTTATTATTTTTAACTTTTTCCCATCCGCGTACATTGTGTTATGCCATAGATTATTTGTGTCTTCAGTCATATCTAATTTACGATATTCGTTATTTGTTGTTTATGTATTTAATTAGGTAAAGCACTCGGAGGATACCGTAGTAAAGAATGTCAAAACAAGCGATTCAGATCCGATTCGCCGAATACTCATCTCACCTACAAGGAAACCGGTTTCCGGTAAAAATGAGAAAAGTTCCAATTCGCCAACAAAACGTAATTTAATAAAATATAAAAATAATTTTTTTATGGAAATATAGAATATTACAATCAAAATGTTGATAAAACTATACTATGATATTATTGGCATTTGTCAGTTTGTATAATCATTGCATCGTCAGTTAGTTATATATTAAAATTAAATTTAAAATGTCGTGGTTGATAATAACTTCTGAACGAGATGTCCAAATTTAATTTTTGGATAATTTTATACATCGAATTGATAGAAAAAGAGGATTTAACCATTATTATAAATGTATTGATAATTATGGAGGTCGAGCAATACACAGAGAAGATTCCAATAATGCTATAATGTCAAAAATGCATATCCATCCGATGCATCGAATCCAATTGGCTGAACGTGGTTTTCGAAATAAGATTATAGTGAGTTTGTTTTAATTTATACATTTTTGTTCACGAGTTTTATATCATTTTTTGAAATTAGTTTTGAATACGTGTTTTATAACTTAAAAATAACTTATTTGAAGGACGAAAAGGTGATAAATCCCACAAAAACTATACTACAGACATTTAATGAAATCCGAAGATCAGTTATGGCTTCAGGAATAGAGGATTCTACAGAAGCCGAAGTAAGGTAAAGGATACTATATCAATTTATACCAGTGTAAAAAGTTTGGCATACAGGAAACATATGAAATTAATGCCAACGTTACCTAAAAAGCTGTCTGAATTAGATATTGAAGGTAATTGGTGATCAACGAATGATGGAAAAGATTTTATTTTAGGTATTTATTCTAAATTATTTAAACGATTTAATTATAAATACTATTACTAATAATAATATTATTACCTACAGGATGTGATGGTACGGATAATAAAATCGTTATTTTTGGTACCGAAGGATTTTTACGACGTCTTTGTTCTGGTAATACAGTTTTTATGAATGGCACATTTAAGTCAGCACCAAAAATGTTTACACAAATTGTATGCCTTACACTGCTTTGTTATAGGAATGATGATACCCCTAGTAATTATAATATAAATTTATAATTTAGTAAAATAGTAAGTATTATATGTTAAAATATATTTTTTTAGGCTTCTGCATTATTGACCAGTAAAAGTACATCAATATATTTGAGAATGTTTGAAATAATAAAAGAAACGGCATTGAGAAATGGATTAAAGTTCAATCCTACTTGTTTCCAAAAAGATTTTCAAAATCTTGGAATGATTGTCTCCATTCGGCAGTGCTTTGGTTCTGATACACCCATAAAAGGGTGTCTATTTCACTTTCAGCAATTTATTTGGCATTAAGTTCAAAGTCTTAGGATAATACATTTGCGGATAATTTTAAAAAAGTTGTTCGTCGTCTTTATTCGTAAGCCATAGTTCCGATTCAACAAATTGAGTCAGAAAGGAAATATAACTTTTTACGTAATTTGTACGAATTTAGTAAAACTTAATTTTTTATTATTATAATTTTAGGTGTGCGAAAATTATTAAATTATTTTACCGAAACATACTTGGATCCAGATATTTGTCTATTTAATAGCAATATGAGTAATAATTTTAATACAGATGGAGCAAGGGCCATAAACCACCTTGAAACATGGCATGCAGCTCTTAAGAAAGCTGTTGGTAGATAAAAGCCAAATATTTTTATTTTAATCAAAGAGCTAAACAACTAACAAACAAACTTCGAGCATGACCTCATAGCACAAAATAACTGCAATCGACCACAAAAGATAAAAACTAAATATAGACAATAAGAAAAAAGGTTATCATTTTCAAAATATAGGTAAAGCGTTTATGATATATAATAATACATTTTTTTCTAACATTTGGAATTATAATTTTAGGTTACAAAATGGTACGATTTGTATTTTGGAACACTTAAATGCAATAATGATTCATTTTCATTTATACAGAAGCTTATAATGTTAATTTATAGTTTTAATATTTGACTTGAACAATATTCGTGAATTATACAAATAATTTAAAACAATAAAAAATGATATAGTTTAATCAGTAAGTATAATTCATCATAATATAGTGTGTCGGTATATCGGGTGTCAGTAAATTGATTTGTCGGCCAATCGGTACGCGAATCGGACTCAATGTATTAGCGAGTTAAGTAAAGTCTTGATACTAACAAAATACATGCCATGAGAATAATATATTTTATAAACTTAGTGTTGTATAATATCAAAATAACGATAGCATAATAAAAAACTACTATTAGAATTAATATCCAGAATAAAGTATAAACATGGTACGACATTCTAAACAAATTTTCTAAACCTTAAAGATGACAGTGAATACAATTAATATGATTTTTAAATCGTTAATATATTAATCATGAGTACCTAGCCTCGTTACTTAGATTTAGTTAAATCATAATATCAATACAACATTAAAATTATTTAGTTTATAATGTTTGCCTTATCACGATACTTATTGTCGAAAAATGACGGCGAGGTAGTATAGTTACATAAGTAGGAACTTAATATGGTATTCGATATTAAAATAAATATGATTTTGTTTTATTTAGACTCTAATAGTCTAATGTCAGCATTACAAAGTATTGGTACACTGACGGCGGTGTAGAATTGCACTGCTTTTTGAACCCGAGTGTAGTTCGATCTTTACCTTTTTTTTAAATTAGTGCAGTTCAGCCATTACCTTTATTTACCTAAGTGCAATCAGGTCCGGCTCAAGTGTTTAAACACACCTATCAAACTTGAGTTTTGCCGTACCTTACATGTAAATACTTCAAAAAACCTATAATCCAAACATTTTAAATTCCGCCCTTTGCATGGGCCTATGTCGCCTACACCTTGAGTCTTGCATTAGAGCAATCGAACTAAAATGATTACAAATCGACCTTACTCATAATATTAATATAAGATAATTACTAACCTAACCGGTTAAGTATATTATCATATTATTGTAAATTGTTATTGTCATTTTGTTTTGATAATTTTCATTATTCATTAATCATTATCAATACAACGTATCACGAATACTTATTATTATTGTATTATTACTATCGGAATTGTTTATCAATTTCGATATTCTCAATACAATTTTTTATTATGGTATACTGTTTATAATATTTTCCATTCTCCTTCCATTCCGTCTCTCATAAACTATATGAATTACAGTGCACTATCACCGCACAGCTAGTACCAGTACTGCTCCAAAAGGTGCAGTAACCACTATCCACAATCGATCGACTGTCAGCGGACAATATTACCTGGTGACATATACTATTACCGCATCGACCCACTACAGCTCGTCACACCGGGTTGCTCCTCACACAAATCTATTGTATCGATATTTAAAGATAAAATTAAAAAAATAAATATATTATTATTATTATTATTATTTGTATAATAATACAATTATTTAAATACGAATAATAAATTTAAAAATTGTAAGACACGTACACGTATCATTTATCACATGTCTTATAAGCACCTGGTTCCAAACTCTGTATAGAAAAACTGTCTGAACCGTCACTGATTTCGACCACGATGTGACCTATAATTCAGTTATACGGTGGATATAAACATACGCTGTCGCGGAAGGAACAGGTTCTAGACGGTAATCGGTGTACATCGACGAGACAGTCCATAGAGCCAATAGTCACTAATGGATGTCCGAACTGGACAACGGAGTGTAGAACAGCGCAATCGTAGTCGTAGCAGTTCCAGTCACCAGCTTTATTCCGGATGGTCTGTTATTTCCGGCGCGAATTTCCGCCCTGAAGCCAGCTGGTCGACTACGGAGAAGCGAATAGATCTTTACCCGTTGAGCGTGGACGACGGCGGAACGCGACGTAGCCGTTACCAGGAGAACAGTGAAGATGCTTCCTCAGCATTGGTCGTGGCTGTTGTTGTCGTAGTGTTCCAACTCTTTGAGGTCGAGATGAGTTTGTTCATTAATATTTGCAAAGGTTTCCGTTGAAGCTCACATTGTATGTTTGTCATCCGCCCACGTCATCATCGCCGTCTGTCCTCGATCGACATAGTTGTCACTCGTCAATAGTCGATGCGACAGTAAACGATAGAGCCCATCGTCGTCACCACCCGCCATCCCTGACCAATACGGGGAGCGTATGCTTAGACTAGACAACGACAATTTCGTGTGTTATAATAGTACATAATTTTTGTAGAATATAATAATCATAATAATTTTAATTATACTGTAATGAAAATATTTTACATAGCATCTATTTTTGATTTTTTTATGATAACTTAATTTCCCTGTAAGATTTATGTAATTTTTAATATAATCAATATTAAACCTACAGTGTTGAAATCGAATTGGGTACTGTATACAATGTCTGGAGAATGTTAACTTATTTCAATTTTGCCCTTAAAAATTGGGCATTGCGCGTTTCTTACTTTAAGCGTAACATATATAGGTAAATAAATGCGTATGAGTATAATTTTGTAGATATACCCACATAAATATTTTTATTCAAACGTAACAGTGATTAATATTTTGAATCAGTTATTACAGAAAAAAAAATAAAAATAGAAGTTACTAAAATTACTGTATAAAATATTGTATTATACCAATAATGTTAGAATATTAATATTGGAATTGTACAAGATTGCTTGGAAAAAGGGCAAAGTAAATTAAATACAAAACGTTGCACACGTTTATATCGAATAGCATTAATACATAACAAAATCACTAGAAAACTATATTTGGATATTTTATTCGTACGAGACACTCGTAAACGATAATAATAAAAACCTATCCGAATCTCAACAATAATGTACCACACAATACTATATTGCGCGAACACTATTGCTATTGAAGATATGCAAAGCGGTGTTTATCCAGGCCAACGAGGTAACACCAGTACAAATTTCTTAAAAGATGAAGTGGCAAGCAAAGTTCTAAATTGGGTAGTCACGACTCGAATGTATACTATGTGTACTTGCAATACATTAAGTACCAGCAGTTGGTGTAAATGTAAAAAATCTGGTCGACTTTGCAATTCAAAGTACCGCAATTGTGATGTAAGTATAATAATAAATTAAGTAAAATAATGTAAAATAATCTATTTCTATGTGCTTTACATTATTACTTTGTAATAATTAACAATCATGATTATATTTTGATACTAAAAAGTATTCATTTTAATCATGTCCAAACACGTTTGGTTAATTATATTAACTCTTCAGTTGTATGAACCTAATTGAATACCTAATAGATGTAAAAACTAATATTTGAAGCGTCTATTTAAAATTTATTTATGACTATTTATGTACCCAGTAAGATTTTTTATTTAGTTTTTGTTATAATCAATATTTAAGCTACGATGCTCAAATCAAATTGGGCACTGTATACAATCGGTCTAAGTGCACAATGCTCGACTTTTTACTTTGCCCGTAACATAAATACGTAAATAACTGCGGCCCTAGGAAGCAGAATATTGATTTTTCTGACCATTTTACATATTACAGTCCAATCAAGCTCATTAAACTGCTGCTACAGTGCTACACTTTTTAATACCTATATCTGGTTGCATATTTTTTTCATTGATTTCAAATTGTTTTCGGGTGTATTCATACATGTAGTGTTCTCTTTGATAATTTGAGCTACTAACTATTGAACCTATTTTGCAGTCACTTTTTTTAAATATCTCTTGCGTAAAGCTCGAAGAATTGGTTCTTTGTTGACCAACTTTCACAGTCTCAATCTCCGGTGTTTCCATAATGACGTCATCTGGTTGGCTAATGACAATTTTTAAGAATTCTACAATTGTAATATCTTCGAACAATGTGTGATGTACGTCGGATCTACTACGGCTGTTTTTCTGCATGCATAGTAGCATCATGCTTTGAATAATGTTTATAACACTTACCAATTGAGTAGATTAACATGGATACTGCTAAAGCCGTTATTAATAAAGTCAAATTTTATAAGACAGGTACATTATTATTAATATTAATATGTGGCTTAATGTGGAGAAAAAGTAGTAATGTTGTTAAACATCTAGGACTGTTGAAATGAAAATAAACTCGAAATAAATTTCATCCGTCATAGCCACCGAGAATTTCGAACATTTTCCATGCGACGGTTATTGCGATGTTTGTATTACTAGCCAGCATATACGTTTATCATCCTAATCGGCTAGTAAAGGTATAATATATTTAAAGGACGACTTGGATTTGTACTGTACTTTTAATTGTTTTTTTTTTTTTAATTTTAATATTTCACTTCTTTCGATTGAACTCTACGTACATTAAAACAGTTTAAATCACATTAGTAGGTACCTACATTATATGATTGACATACATACACTTACCTACACACCAAGCATACACTAAAACTCACTAACTATGCTCAGGGACCTCTTCAACTTTTTGAGTTAATATATCATAATTATCGTTAATCACACAGGTAAGTTACAGCAAAATACCATGTATTTCGATATACCGCAAGTACAGGGTCTATTATTGTTGTGACAATGTGACATTTATATTATATGATTATAACACATAATATTAAAACAAAAAAAACAGATTGTTGATTCAATTGACAATATTATAATATGTTATAACTTAATAAACGTTCGAACAACTGTCAACCAACAACAGTGTACTTGTGCAAGTCTCGTGATCCTGCGTTTTTGCGGATGCCACCGGCTGGTTACTGATCGTTTTCGACACGTCGTACTGAATTTTCCTTCGGAGATAACAACGGGTCGAGACGCACACACATATCACCAAGCATCGAGATACACCGGCAATAATTCGTCGGTGGGGACGGTCCGTCGGATCAAGGCGACGCTCTCCTGCACACAGTGTACATCGGTGAATTGCCGATCGCTACGAAAATAGCCCGTGACTCGGCGACAGATGCGGTGGGCTCGCACACCACGACGCTGTGCTGCGTGACTGACACGACTTCCGGCAGATCGGTAAATCGCACGTCGTCGTCGTCGTCGGATTGTACGTCCTGCTAGTGATGGCCGTTGATGATCACCGAAACTCGCGCGTCCGTTTCGAACTTAACCTTTGATCGTGCACCGCATTGAATCCGGGCAACCAATCTTGTTCGACACCGCCGTCGGTGTGCTTCTAATTTGTAATGCTGAAATCAGAAACCATATTTATTTTAATATCGAATGACATATTAAGTTTTTTTTGTGTTTTTTCGAAAATACGTATAGTGATAAGACAAACGTTATAAATTAAATACTTTTGATGATTGTATTGATAATATGATTTAATTAAATCTAAGTAACGAGGCTAGGTACTTATGACTAGTATATTAACGATTTAAAAATCATATAAATTGTATTCGCCGTCATCTCTAAGTTGTAGAAAATTTGTGTAGAATGTCGTACCATATTTATACTTTATTCTGAATATTAATTATAATAATAATGTTTTATTATGCTATCGTTCTTTCGATATTATACAACACTAAGTTTATAAAATATATCCTCATGACTTATGTATTTTGGTAGTATCCGGAGTCCAGACATTGCTTAACTCGCTATTACATTGAGTCGTTTGTTTTTCCATTCTTTACTTACGGTACTCTCCGAGAACTATATCTTATTAAATACATATACAACACAAAATGACTAACGAAAATTAGATATAAATGAAACTACGAATAATCTATGGCATAACACAGTATACGCGGACGGGACAAGTTTAAAAAGAATATTTAGTATACGGCACTAGTCACCTCGAAATATAATATTCTCTTAAGTCTTTGCCGGTCGGAAGTGGAAGAATATTGCAAGTGTTTTTTTTTTTTTTTTTACTGTGCGTAACGATAGTAACGGACGGCAAACAGATGCGGTGTGCGATGTTATTGTGCGCGATGACAGTGGTGATTAACATATGATTAAAGTGCTGCGGAATCGGCGATCACCGGCGACATAACTCGGATGTCAATATCCGATGACAGAAAATACGAGGCAGCAAGTACAGCATCGCACAGGTTCTGGTAATAGATTATAATTATCGCCTCGACGGTCATGTCTCCTATAAAAAATATGTCTTTAATAAATTTCTATAATATTATGTCTGCATCCGGTCGCCGTCGATGTCCGCGCATCAACATCGTACCCGGAAATTCTTGATCGGTACAGCTGAAAGTTATATTCCAACCAAATCACCCCGCACAGTCTCTGCCAATTAATATGACACTATCAAAGTCGAACGCGCCTCTACTATTAATCGTTTACCGCTGTCCGCTGTCTGAATCGTCAGTACTACTGTCCGCTGTCTTATTCACTATTACCGCTATCCTCAGTGCCACGATATGTTATATAATTGGTTGCTTTCGGTGATTAAGGATCTGCATGTGTACATAAATTATTATTATTTTCGTTAGTGTTGCGTGTACTGGTTAGTTAATTGGGACACATTGGGCAAATCAACCAAATAACTAACAAACCGATACATGTCCGGACTAGGCCAATCTTTCCCTATTATTATTGTCCCTTTTATGTGGTGTCCCAAATAAGTGGATTCTACAGTATATATATAGATAATTTGAATACGACAACGAGTCTGTATTTAAAGCTACTGTTTTGATAATGCATGTATTATGTATCTACGACAAAATATAATATTAAAATCAGGGTCACCGAGATAATGTGTATTCATTTGTCTGTGTTTAGTCCACCAACTATTTTTTTATGTATTTTAATAATTGGCAATGTTTGTGTGTTAGAAATCAATCTAAAATAATATGTATAAATATTTATAATAATTAACATATTATATCATGAGAGTTATATTAAAATCACAAGCCTCTAATATTAGTAATTAGAGTCTCATTTACTTCAATAAAAGAATTAATAACATTTAATTTATTCTGTGGCTTTATTTCTTTGCAGTGTTATTTTGTATTAATTTTAATAATATTAAAGCTCGTCAAGTTTCTTCTGAATCACTTCATGTTAGGTATAAGGTTAAATTAGTGACGGTACTGAAAACTTTTCTAAACCGAGTTTGGTATTAGCCCGTATGGGTCATATATATGTAATAAATGTCACGTAGGTATGAAAAAGCACATATTGAATGCGCGTTTATGCCGTTTATGGTACTCTTTCATTTCTTATCACCCGCTAAAAGATACGTAGATATTATGACCTGCAGTGTCTATGTCCCTTGAACTAAATTTATGCATAAATTTAAATTCGGAGCAGAGTGATGATTGCATAGGCTATACCCTTGCCACGCTACTGGCTGTATACCTATTTAATACTTTACAGTACTGTGGTGTTCCAATTTAAAAAAATACTATCTATAATTTACAATTTAATGAATACTTTTAGCATATTGTGTAGTTATTAGGTAAAATGAGTGATTGCTTCAATTTATTAAGTAGCGGTAGTAATATACATTGAGGTTTGATTTATATACTCAATAATCCATATACGTGGCAAACGTGGCATTTTAATTAAGTGTATCATCTGTTTTCAGACGTTTGCGGCGGTAGTACGCATATCTTTATTGCCAAGCTATTGTTATTTTAAATACTTATGAATTTAATAATATGTACTAATAGTTACCAAAATATTTTATAAGAACATCAAGAACATACCTCGGTCCAGTTACAAAACATGCAATATATTTTTTGATAAAAAAAAAAACACTGATTTTAGAATACTAAAAATTAGTTAAATTTTTACTTTGGCTTAAGATTAATGAAATACATTCCCGCTACACCATTTTTCAATAGCACCTATCTACCTAGTCAAAGGTCACAAAAAAGTGTATGTTGTATTGAAAAACTATTTATAAAATACTCTTCATTCTAAAATAGGTCATTGATTATACAATGATAACAAAATAACCTGTGTAAAATTTAACTTATTTTTATAAATTTCAAAACATTAAAAATTTTAATAAATATGTATTTATTTGGTACAATACGTTTTTATGTTTACTTAAATTTCTGCAATCGTTCGACATCCATGACGCTTTTTGAATGTTGTTGTATGTTCTAATATATATTATTCATCTACAAGTAATTATTTTAGTATAAAGAATAGAGAATAAAGATTAAGGATTTAGATCTCAACCTAACTAGGCATTAGAGCCAATTAAATGCTTAAAAATATTAAAATTAAATATTTTAATGTTATTATAACAATATTATAAATTATAACTATAATAATATATTATTATATTCCACAAATAAACAAAAGAGAGATGACTGTGTTATCGGAAATAATTGTTTTTATTAAGTTTATGTAAACACCGTGCTATATTTATAATATATAAGTATTTTATAAATATGTATAGATGGGTAGTATTTGTTTTAAGTTACTCTTGTTTTTTTCAATTAAAAGATATTTATAACTTATTATTCGTATTCAATATTTAAAAAAAACTCTAAATTTGTTTATATTTAAACATTTTAAACTATACCTATATGTTTAAACCATATTTAATATACTTATTATAATCATATTATTATTATTCTTATTACCTATTATATAATACCTTGTTATTGATAATCATTATTTATATATTTTTATTTTTATTATTCGCATGACATACTAGTTATTATATTTTTTTAAACTAAAGTATTATATGCATACCTATTATTATATCAAAATTTTGTATCATTATCAGCGATTGTGCTTTGCGGTTCCGTCAGAGAAACCGGGATTTCCGATAACCCGAGTATAAAAGGCCGTACGACCCACCACAGCGCAACAGTTTTTCACCTGATCTTGCTACAGCAAAACCCATCCGGGCAGACTTGCACATTTAAGGTGAAAGACATCCCCAAATACTTATCGGTCGGTATTAGTATCAGTCAATAGTGCATAGTTAAAGTATTCCAGAGTTGTACTGATTGATATCTCCGGCGCAGTCAATGGGGCAATAATAGTAACTATCTATTGCTTGTCGCCGTCGACAGTGAATGCACGTATAAATTACAGTGACAGAACTCTGTAGTCTGCAGCAAGCCACCACACAGGTCCTAATACTGTGTAACCATCGTCCAGTTGGCTGTCGATAATACTGTCTGTATCCGGTCGCCGTCGATCTCGCGCACCTGCACCGGTTCGTGTGTGAATTTAATAATGGAATTATAAAAATGCCTAATTCGGTCATCAGCGTTTCATTAATTATTATTATTAACTACGTACATTTGTCAATTTTTGTAATTGGTAATAAGTGCTTTTTTCAAGATTCATCACCAGGGGCACTAAAGAATTTACTTCCGCTATTGCCAACATGTTTCTCAAGTCTAACACATTCTTACGCTATTAAAAATACATAAAATTAGTTTTTTTTCAAAAAGCCAAGAGGTGTCCATGGTAAAGAATGATTAATACATAATTTATATTGTTTAGTAAGTATCTATAGCTAACAACACCTATATTTAAAGCTAAAATGACCAAATAAATATATATATAATAGTAATACATTATGACGTGTATCATATTACTCGTCTTGTACGGCGCATTATAAAGACAATTTGATTACAATACAACGAAAACGTTCAACGACTTAGGACACATAGACTTTAACGACCTGGTGCCATATAGTATAGATTATCAGAACCACGGTAGGAGACATCGGTCAGCAGCAATCACAGTCAAATTTTTAGTGGGTAATTGGCTGGTATCGGGATCCAGTTGATAAGCACTACACAGCTACAAATAATGTTCCGCCAAAATTTTAAAATCAAACAGAAATCAATGGTATTATTCATTCACCTTTTTTTTTTTTGCAAATAAAAGTATACCTATGTTAGTACTTAGTATGTTACTATTAATTTATAACATAAACAACATAATATTTAATAAGTTCAATATAGTTTTTTACTATTATATTTAAATACAGGTTATAATCAACATAGGAATACAACATATTTATTTTAACTATTAATATTCTAATTATTATAATTACTATAATAAGAATTTAATTATCGTTATAATATATTAAGTTTTTTCGCAGCGTTATTTCAAACAGCATGGAATTACACAAAGATACAATGTCATTGTGGACGAACCGACGACGTACGTAAAATTGTGGTACTCCGGAGAAACCTACGCATGTGGCGATTCAGATTCGTGAGTATGAAAAACAGGAGGCACTACGGAGTTTGACGAGAAATGACGGGCGTATTTTTGCCGGCACCCTGTTGTGTGACGAGTTCACGGGTGTCGCAGGCTCGGATATAAACTGGACTGTAATTTGATTGGTATTGCCGTTGACCACCGCAAAGCTGACCTGTGAACAATTTTTGCAGCCATAGTAAAGTGCCACAATCACTGTAATATTTGGGGTATTGTAGTCGAGCGGCGTCTTTAATCGCGGTGCTTTTACAGCTTACCACCATGCCACTAAGGTCTTTGGGTGGCCGAATAAAGTGTGCAGTTTACTTATACCGACATAATAACCTTACCTATTGCAATGCCTTCATTTGTACAGTGCTGGGTATATATTTCTTTTTAAAAATCCAATATTGTGTAGTAATTAGACCCAATTTAAAAATTGATTATCCTGAAAAATTGATAGTAGTTTGCGCTTAAAGTGGCCTGCCTTTATACGCTATGCTGTTGATGTTAAAACTCAGAAACTTGGTGAACCGAATTTGTCTAATTAGACTTTGAGTCTTGGCCAATACAGCTAACAAATATATTTAGGAGTATAGGAGGTCTAAAATAAAATAATATGGATTAACTGACCAGTCTGCGATTTATAAAATATTTATACATCATTTTGTGAGTAATATTTATTTATTTTAGTTGTACTATTACAAACTAAAAATTAGAAAATCAATCTATAAAGTGTTATAATTTTAATAGTTCAGCTCCAATAGCTGTCTATCTAATCTAAGTATTTACAATAAAATATTATTATATCATAGGACACAGACATCTATATTTATTATTGAATTATATAGTATATTGTATATATTTTATTATATAATAATATTAAGCTTAATTCTAGAAATATACAAGTGTTGAATTAAAATATTATTAACCGTAGGATGGGTATTATATTTTACATAACTGGATTACTTTGTTTTCAAATAAAAATTTTTTTTCTATATATTATATTTTGCTTACACAAATACTTGCGATGTATGCATTGAAATATGTTAACTATCTATAAATATACTAGTATTTGATTCATAAAAATATAATAAGATATTTGTTAAGTGTGTCAAGTATTTTGTAACAAATACCAAGGTTTAAATAATGATTATTTTTATATTTTATTTTATTTTTACATTTTTATATTTTACAATTTGTTTATAATGCTATTATTAAAGAAAATTAAACGAATTGACAATAAATATTAAATAGCAACATTGCACACACAATTGTACGTAATCGTGTTGTTTTTGGGTTCTCTTTTTTTTTTATTCATAATTAATAATGAAACACATGGTTCTCAAAAATAGATCGTTAAACATAACATTTCGTTTAATGGAAGTTTTATTGTAAAATAATGAGCATTTTTTTTTTTTATGTTGTACATAAATAAAAATTGAGCATTCTTATAAGACATTTTCACAGACTTCAATATAATACTAGATAATGTACACCATTGCAAACTATGAAGCCAGCTGATTAAACGACCGACATGTTTTCAGTTGTCAAAACATTACATTCGTCGTACAGAATATATTAGAAATAACTTGGAATAACTGTTTAATATGGTAAAATAAAATAATAATTCTTTACAAATTCATGGAAAATAATTTGTATTTTTAAAAATAAACAGTTATAAATAATCAAACATCAAAACATAAATTAATAGGTACCAAATATACTTGTATATATTATTTTAAATAATGTACCAATACATAATATTATGTCATTTTTTGATGATCACAAATTTTAATTTTTAAATCATAATTTTAAAAAAAATAGGTATTACTTAAAATATATAAAATATATATTTAATACCTTGGTATATATAAATATATATAGTGACTTAAATTAAAATAAAAGATAATATTATTGATTATTAAATAAAATTAACGAGGTTAACACGCTGACGCGGCTATGGTGGTAGGTGTTCGGAGTCCGCGGTGAGCCGGTCAGTATAAAAGAACAACACAAATTTCACTATTTGTACGATATATTTTTTATTGATGATAAACAACGGTACACAATAGCTAGTTGTTAAATGTCACTATGTCAGGTGTTGACAACATAGAAAAGAATGCACTTTTATGCTTTACGCGGTCTTACATACGACTAGGCAGCGTTGTCGCTGATATCGATAAGATGGTTCACACAGGAGAGCGAGACGACCAGCGGCCGATTCTCGTCCGGACAGACTTGTCTTCCCGTCCCATCATGTGCGTTTGAGGAGTGGTGACGGTATCGTGTCGTTGTTGCCCGTGTTGGTGGCCGATAAGGCGTAGACCGGTCACTGCAAACCGGAACAGGATCATACGGTTATCGCTTACATCGACGAGTTTCCTTTCTGGCACTCTGAAGACGGCTGGTCGATTACGGAGAAACAGATAGATCTTTACCCGTTGAGCGTGGACGACGACAAGGAGCGTATGCTTAGACTAGACAACGGCAATTTCGTGTGTTATAATACATAATAATTATAGAATATAATAATCATAACAGTTTTCATTAAACTGTCATGAAAATATTTTATATAGCATCTATTTTAGATTTTTTATGATTATTTAGGTACCATCTAAGATTTTTTCATATTTTTTTAATATATTCAATATTTAACCTACAGCGTTCAAATCGAATAGGGCACTGTATACAATACCCGGAAAATCTTAACTTATTACAACTTTGCCCATGAAATTTAAAAAACTGAAAAATAGTAGTTACTAAAATTAGTATATAAAATATTGTATGATATAAATTATTGTACAAGATTGGACAGGCAAAGATGGTAAACTTTCCCAGAATCAAGCAGGCAATGTAAATTAAATACAAAGCGTTGCACACATTTATATCGAATAGCATTTATACATAATAATAACAGTAGAAAACTATACTTTGTATACTTAGATATTGTATTCGTACGAGACACTCGTCACCGATAGTAATATGAAGCGATCCTTAATCTTAACAATAATGGAACGATTTGCAAAGGTATGTGTATCCAACCTAATGATATACCACCAGTAATAATTTCTTAAAAGGTGATGTGGTAAGAAAAGTTCTAAATTGGGTAGTCACGACTCAATAGTATGCTAGGTGTACTTGCAATACGTTATGTACCACAAATTAGTGTAAATGTAAAAAATCTGGTCGACTTTGCACTCAGAGTACCTCAATAGTGACGTATACATAATAATAAATTATGAGTAAAATAATGTTATTTGTATGTGCTTAACTATATTTTTTATAAATATTAACTATGTTACTTATATTATGGTACTAAAAAATATTCATTTAAATTATGTATAATTAATAATTATATTCACCCTTCAGTTGTATGAACTTAACTGGATACCTTATAGATTAAAATACTAATATTTGAAGCATCTATAAGATTTCTGTATTTTTTTAAATAATCAATGTTTAACTTACAGTGCTGTAATCGAATATTGGGCACTATATACAATACCCGGACAAAGTTAGCTTAACAAACCTAACCACTATACTAAGGTAAAAACCATTTTTTTGAAAAAAACTCGTTTGCAAGTTTTCGTGGTAAAGGATTTATATTTAGACTCTGAAACTGTACACGCATTGTCAGACGGGTCCCTAAAACGGTTTACGCGCAAAAAAACACCAAATTGTCGATATTTTTTTTTTATTCTACGGCCGCCCACGGCCCCTGTTCATTTATTGACGTTTTTCACCTAAAAATCTAATTTTACGTATTTTTAAGGCGAAAGCGTACACGCGATGACTCTAAAAACTTGGAAACTGTACAAGAGACCGTCGGACCTTCCTCCTATGTCAGAAAATTGCCGAAAATCCAAATTTAAACCACCTAAGTACGGTAAAAACCACTTTTTTAAAAAATAATGTTTTGTAAGTTTTCGTGGTGAAGGATTAATTTTTCGACTCTGAAACGTTACACGCATTGTCAGACGGGTCCCTAAAACGGTTTACGCGCAAAAAAACACCAAATTGTCGATATTTTTTTTTTATTCTACGTGCCGCCCACGGCTCCTGTTCATTTATTAACGTTTTTCAACTAAAAATCTAATTTTATGTATTTTTAAGGCGGAAGCGTACACGCGATGACTCTAAAAACTTGGAAACTGTACAAGGGACCGTCGGACCTTCCTCCTATATCAGAAAATTGCCGAAAATCCAAATTTAAACCACCTAAGTACGGTAAAAACCACTTTTTTAAAAAATTATGTTTTGTAAGTTTACGTGGTGAAGGATTAATTTTTCGACTCTGAAACGTTACACGCATTGTCAGACGGGTCCCTAAAACGGTTTACGCGCAAAAAAACACCAAATTGTCGATATTTTTTTTTTATTCTACGGCCGCCCACGGCACCTGTTCAATTATTGACGTTTTTCACCTAAAAATCTAATTTTACGTATTTTTAAGGCGGAAGCGTACACGCGATGACTCTAAAAACTTGGAAACTGTACAAGGGACCGTCGGACCTTCCTCCTATATCAGAAAATTGCCGAAAATCCAAATTTAAACCACCTAAGTACGGTAAAAACCACTTTTTTGAAAGATAATGTTTTGTAAGTTTTCGTGGTGAAGGATTTATTTTTCGACTCTGAAACGTTACACGCATTGTCAGACGGGTCCCTAAAACGGTTTACGCGCAAAAAAACACCAAATTGTCGATATTTTTTTTTTATTCTACCGCCGCCCACGGCCCCTGTTCATTTATTAACGTTTTTCAACTAAAAATCTAATTTTACGTATTTTTAAGGCGGAAGCGTACACGCGATGACTCTAAAAACTTGGAAACTGTACTAGGGACCGTCGGACCTTCCTCCTATATCAGAAAATTGCCGAAAATTCAAATTTAAACCACCTAAGTACGGTAAAAACCACTTTTTTAAAAAATAATGTTTTGTAAGTTTTCGTGGTGAAGGATTAATTTTTCGACTCTGAAACGTTACACGCATTGTCAGACGGGTCCCTAAAACGGTTTACGCGCAAAAAAACACCAAATTGTCGATATTTTTTTTTTATTCTACGGCCGCCCACGGCACCTGTTCAATTATTGACGTTTTTCACCTAAAAATCTAATTTTACGTATTTTTAAGGCGGAAGCGTACACGCGATGACTCTAAAAACTTGGAAACTGTACTAGGGACCGTCGGACCTTCCTCCTATATCAGAAAATTGCCGAAAATTCAAATTTAAACCACCTAAGTACGGTAAAAACCACTTTTTTAAAAAATAATGATTTGTAAGTTTTCGTGGTGAAGGATTAATTTTACGACTCTGAAACGTTACACGCATTGTCAGACGGGTCCCTAAAACGGTTTACGCGCAAAAAAACACCAAATTGTAGATATTTTTTTTTTATTCTACGTGCCGCCCACGGCCCCTGTTCATTTATTAACGTTTTCAAACTAAAAATCTAATTTTACGTATTTTTAAGGCGGAAGCGTACACGCGATGACTCTAAAAACTTGGAAACTGTACAAGAGATCGTCGGACCTTCCTCCTATATCAGAAAATTGCCGAAAGTCCAAATTTAAACCACCTAAGTACGGTAAAAACCACTTTTTTGAAAGATAATGTTTTGTAAGTTTTCGTGGTGAAGGATTTGTTTTTCGACTCTGAAACTGTACACGCATTGTCAGACGGGTCCCTAAAACGGTTTACGCGCAAAAAAACACCAAATTGTCGATATTTTTTTTTTATTCTACGGCCGCCCACGGCCCCTGTTCATTTATTAACGTTTTTCAACTAAAAATCTAATTTAACGTATTTTTAAGGCGGAAGCGTACACGCGATGACTCTAAAAACTTGAAAACTGTACAAGGGACCGTCGGACCTTCCTCCTATATCAGAAAATTGCCGAAAATCCAAATTTAAACCACCTAAGTACGGTAAAAACCACTTTTTTGAAAAATAATGTTTTGTAAGTTTTCGTTGTGAAGGATTAATTTTTCGACTCTGAAACGTTACACGCATTGTGAGAAGGGTCCCTAAAACGGTTTACGCGCAAAAAAACACCAAATTGTCGATAATTTTTTTTTATTCTACGGCCGCCCACGGCCCCTGTTCATTTATTAACGTTTTTCAAATAAAAATCTAATTTTACGTATTTTTAAGGCGGAAGCGTACACGCGATGACTCTAAAAACTTGGAAACTGTACAAGGGACCGTCGGACCTTCCTCCTATATCAGAAAATTGCCGAAAATCCAAATTTAAACCACCTAAGTACGGTAAAAACCACTTTTTTGAAAGATAATGTTTTGTAAGTTTTCGTGGTGAAGGATTTATTTTTCGACTCTGAAACTTTACACGCATTGTCAGACGGGTCCCTTAAACGGTTTACGCGCAAAAAAACACAAAATTGTCGATATTTTTTTTTTATTCTACGGCCGCCCACGGCCCCTGTTCATTTATTAACGTTTTTCAACTAAAAATCTAATTTAACGTATTTTTAAGGCGGAAGCGTACACGCGATGACTCTAAAAACTTGAAAACTGTACAAGGGACCGTCGGACCTTCCTCCTATATCAGAAAATTGCCGAAAATCCAAATTTAAACCACCTAAGTACGGTAAAAACCACTTTTTTGAAAAATAATGTTTTGTAAGTTTTCGTTGTGAAGGATTAATTTTTCGACTCTGAAACGTTACACGCATTGTGAGAAGGGTCCCTAAAACGGTTTACGCGCAAAAAAACACCAAATTGTCGATAATTTTTTTTTATTCTACGGCCGCCCACGGCCCCTGTTCATTTATTAACGTTTTTCAAATAAAAATCTAATTTTACGTATTTTTAAGGCGGAAGCGTACACGCGATGACTCTAAAAACTTGGAAACTGTACAAGGGACCGTCGGACCTTCCTCCTATATCAGAAAATTGCCGAAAATCCAAATTTAAACCACCTAAGTACGGTAAAAACCACTTTTTTGAAAGATAATGTTTTGTAAGTTTTCGTGGTGAAGGATTTATTTTTCGACTCTGAAACTTTACACGCATTGTCAGACGGGTCCCTTAAACGGTTTACGCGCAAAAAAACACAAAATTGTCGATATTTTTTTTTTATTCTACGGCCGCCCACGGCCCCTGTTCATTTATTAACGTTTTTCAACTAAAAATCTAATTTTACGTATTTTTAAGGCGGAAGCGTACACGCGATGACTCTAAAAACTTGGAAACTGTACAAGGGACCGTCGGACCTTCCTCCTATATCAGAAAATTGCCGAAAATCCAAATTTAAACCACCTAAGTACGGAAAAAACCACTTTTTTGAAAGATAATGTTTTGTAAGTTTTCGTGGTGAAGGATTTATTTTTCGACTCTGAAACTTTACACGCATTGTCAGACGGGTCCCTAAAACGGTTTACGCGCAAAAAAACACCAAATTGTCAATATTTTTTTTTTATTCTACGGCCGCCCACGGCCCCTGTTCATTTATTAACGTTTTTCAACTAAAAATCTAATTTTACGTATTTTTAAGGCGGAAGCGTACACGCGATGACTCTAAAAACTTGGAAACTGTACAAGGGACCGTCGGACCTTCCTCCTATATCAGAAAATTGCCGAAAATCCAAATTTAAACCACCTAAGTACGGTAAAAACCACTTTTTTGAAAGATAATGTTTTGTAAGTTTTCGTGGTGAAGGATTTATTTTTCGACTCTGAAACTTTATACGCATTGTCAGAAAGGTCCCTAAAACGGTTTACGCGCAAAAAAACACCAAATTGTCGATATTTTTTTTTATTCTACGGCCGCCAACGGCCCCTGTTCATTTATTGACGTTTTTCACCTAAAAATCTAAATTTACGTATTTTTGAGACAGAAGCGAACACGCGATGACTCTAAAAACTTGACACCTGTACAACGGACCGTCGGACCTTCCTCCCATATCAGAAAATTTCCGAAAATCCAAATTTAAACCACCTAAGTACGGTAAAATCCACTTTTTTGAAAAATAATGCTTTGCAAGTTTTCGTGGTGAAGGATTTATTTTTCGACTCTAAAACTTTATACGCATTGTCAGACATGTCCCTAAAACGGTTCACGCGCAAAAAAACGCCAAATAGTCGATATTTTTTTTTTATATTACGGCCCCCCACGATTTCTGTTCATTTATTGACGTTTTTCAGCAAAAAATCTAAATTTACGTATTTTTCAGACGGAAGCGAACACGCGATGACTCTAAAAACTTGACACCTGTACAACGGACCGTCGGACCTTCCTCCCATATCAGAAAATTTCCGAAAATCCAAATTTAAACCACCTAAGTACGGTAAAAACCACTTTTTTGAAAAATAATGGTTTGCAAGTTTTCTTGGTGAAGGATTTATTTTTCGACTCTGAAACGTTACACGCATTGTCAGACGGGTCCCTAAAACGGTTTACGCGCAAAAAAACACCAAATTGTCGATATTTTTTTTTTATTCTACCGCCGCCCACGGCCCCTGTTCATTTATTAACGTTTTTCAACTAAAAATCTAATTTTACGTATTTTTAAGGCGGAAGCGTACACGCGATGACTCTAAAAACTTGGAAACTGTACTAGGGACCGTCGGACCTTCCTCCTATATCAGAAAATTGCCGAAAATTCAAATTTAAACCACCTAAGTACGGTAAAAACCACTTTTTTAAAAAATAATGATTTGTAAGTTTTCGTGGTGAAGGATTAATTTTACGACTCTGAAACGTTACACGCATTGTCAGACGGGTCCCTAAAACGGTTTACGCGCAAAAAAACACCAAATTGTAGATATTTTTTTTTTATTCTACGTGCCGCCCACGGCCCCTGTTCATTTATTAACGTTTTCAAACTAAAAATCTAATTTTACGTATTTTTAAGGCGGAAGCGTACACGCGATGACTCTAAAAACTTGGAAACTGTACAAGAGATCGTCGGACCTTCCTCCTATATCAGAAAATTGCCGAAAGTCCAAATTTAAACCACCTAAGTACGGTAAAAACCACTTTTTTGAAAGATAATGTTTTGTAAGTTTTCGTGGTGAAGGATTTGTTTTTCGACTCTGAAACTGTACACGCATTGTCAGACGGGTCCCTAAAACGGTTTACGCGCAAAAAAACACCAAATTGTCGATATTTTTTTTTTATTCTACGGCCGCCCACGGCCCCTGTTCATTTATTAACGTTTTTCAACTAAAAATCTAATTTAACGTATTTTTAAGGCGGAAGCGTACACGCGATGACTCTAAAAACTTGAAAACTGTACAAGGGACCGTCGGACCTTCCTCCTATATCAGAAAATTGCCGAAAATCCAAATTTAAACCACCTAAGTACGGTAAAAACCACTTTTTTGAAAAATAATGTTTTGTAAGTTTTCGTTGTGAAGGATTAATTTTTCGACTCTGAAACGTTACACGCATTGTGAGAAGGGTCCCTAAAACGGTTTACGCGCAAAAAAACACCAAATTGTCGATAATTTTTTTTTATTCTACGGCCGCCCACGGCCCCTGTTCATTTATTAACGTTTTTCAAATAAAAATCTAATTTTACGTATTTTTAAGGCGGAAGCGTACACGCGATGACTCTAAAAACTTGGAAACTGTACAAGGGACCGTCGGACCTTCCTCCTATATCAGAAAATTTCCGAAAATCCAAATTTAAACCACCTAAGTACGGTAAAATCCACTTTTTTGAAAAATAATGCTTTGCAAGTTTTCGTGGTGAAGGATTTATTTTTCGACTCTAAAACTTTATACGCATTGTCAGACATGTCCCTAAAACGGTTCACGCGCAAAAAAACGCCAAATAGTCGATATTTTTTTTTTATATTACGGCCCCCCACGATTTCTGTTCATTTATTGACGTTTTTCAGCAAAAAATCTAAATTTACGTATTTTTCAGACGGAAGCGAACACGCGATGACTCTAAAAACTTGACACCTGTACAACGGACCGTCGGACCTTCCTCCCATATCAGAAAATTTCCGAAAATCCAAATTTAAACCACCTAAGTACGGTAAAAACCACTTTTTTGAAAAATAATGGTTTGCAAGTTTTCTTGGTGAAGGATTTATTTTTCGACTCTGAAACGTTACACGCATTGTCAGACGGGTCCCTAAAACGGTTTACGCGCAAAAAAACACCAAATTGTCGATATTTTTTTTTTATTCTACCGCCGCCCACGGCCCCTGTTCATTTATTAACGTTTTTCAACTAAAAATCTAATTTTACGTATTTTTAAGGCGGAAGCGTACACGCGATGACTCTAAAAACTTGGAAACTGTACTAGGGACCGTCGGACCTTCCTCCTATATCAGAAAATTGCCGAAAATTCAAATTTAAACCACCTAAGTACGGTAAAAACCACTTTTTTAAAAAATAATGATTTGTAAGTTTTCGTGGTGAAGGATTAATTTTACGACTCTGAAACGTTACACGCATTGTCAGACGGGTCCCTAAAACGGTTTACGCGCAAAAAAACACCAAATTGTAGATATTTTTTTTTTATTCTACGTGCCGCCCACGGCCCCTGTTCATTTATTAACGTTTTCAAACTAAAAATCTAATTTTACGTATTTTTAAGGCGGAAGCGTACACGCGATGACTCTAAAAACTTGGAAACTGTACAAGAGATCGTCGGACCTTCCTCCTATATCAGAAAATTGCCGAAAGTCCAAATTTAAACCACCTAAGTACGGTAAAAACCACTTTTTTGAAAGATAATGTTTTGTAAGTTTTCGTGGTGAAGGATTTGTTTTTCGACTCTGAAACTGTACACGCATTGTCAGACGGGTCCCTAAAACGGTTTACGCGCAAAAAAACACCAAATTGTCGATATTTTTTTTTTATTCTACGGCCGCCCACGGCCCCTGTTCATTTATTAACGTTTTTCAACTAAAAATCTAATTTAACGTATTTTTAAGGCGGAAGCGTACACGCGATGACTCTAAAAACTTGAAAACTGTACAAGGGACCGTCGGACCTTCCTCCTATATCAGAAAATTGCCGAAAATCCAAATTTAAACCACCTAAGTACGGTAAAAACCACTTTTTTGAAAAATAATGTTTTGTAAGTTTTCGTTGTGAAGGATTAATTTTTCGACTCTGAAACGTTACACGCATTGTGAGAAGGGTCCCTAAAACGGTTTACGCGCAAAAAAACACCAAATTGTCGATAATTTTTTTTTATTCTACGGCCGCCCACGGCCCCTGTTCATTTATTAACGTTTTTCAAATAAAATCTAATTTACGTATTTAAGGCGGAAGCGTACACGCGATGACTCTAAAAACTTGGAAACTGTACTAGGGACCGTCGGACCTTCCTCCTATATCAGAAAAATTGCCGAAAATTCAAATTTAAACCACCTAAGTACGGTAAAAACCACTTTTTTAAAAATAATGATTTGTAAGTTTTCGTGGTGAAGGATTATTTTACGACTCTGAAACGTTACACGCATTGTCAGACGGGTCCCTTAAAACGGTTTACGCGCAAAAAAAAACACCAAATTGTAGATATTTTTTTTGTATTCTACGTGCCGCCCACGGCCCCTGTTCATTTATTAACGTTTTCAACTAAAAAATCTAATTTACGTATTTTTAAGCGGAAGCGTACACGCGATGACTCTAAAAACTTGGAAACTGTACAAGAGATCGTCGGACCTTCCTCCTATATCAGAAAATTGCCGAAAGTCCAAATTGAAACCACCCTAAGTACGGTAAAAAAACCACTTTTTTGAAAAATAATGGTTTGCAAGTTTTCTTGGTGAAGGATTTATTTTTCGACTCTGAAACGTTACACGCATTGTCAGACGGGTCCCTAAAACGGTTTACGCGCAAAAAAACACCAAATTGTCGATATTTTTTTTTTATTCTACGCCGCCCACGGCCCCTGTTCATTTATTAACGTTTTTCAACTAAAAATCTAATTTTACGTATTTTTAAGGCGGAAGCGTACACGCGATGACTCTAAAAACTTGGAAACTGTACAAGGGACCGTCGGACCTTCCTCCTATATCAGAAAATTGCCGAAAATTCAAATTTAAACCACCTAAGTACGGTAAAAACCACTTTTTTAAAAATAATGATTTGTAAGTTTTCGTGGTGAAGGATTAATTTTTCGACTCTGAAACGTTACACGCATTGTCAGACGGGTCCCTAAAACGGTTTACGCGCAAAAAAACACCAAATTGTAGATATTTTTTTTTTATTCTACGTGCCGCCCACGGCCCCTGTTCATTTATTAACGTTTTCAAACTAAAAATCTAATTTTACGTATTTTTAAGGCGGAAGCGTACACGCGATGACTCTAAAAACTTGGAAACTGTACAAGAGATCGTCGGACCTTCCTCCTATATCAGAAAATTGCCGAAAGTCCAAATTTAAACCACCTAAGTACGGTAAAAACCACTTTTTTGAAAGATAATGTTTTGTAAGTTTTCGTGGTGAAGGATTTGTTTTTCGACTCTGAAACTGTACACGCATTGTCAGACGGGTCCCTAAAACGGTTTACGCGCAAAAAAACACCAAATTGTCGATATTTTTTTTTTATTCTACGGCCGCCCACGGCCCCTGTTCATTTATTAACGTTTTTCAACTAAAAATCTAATTTAACGTATTTTTAAGGCGGAAGCGTACACGCGATGACTCTAAAAACTTGAAAACTGTACAAGGGACCGTCGGACCTTCCTCCTATATCAGAAAATTGCCGAAAATCCAAATTTAAACCACCTAAGTACGGTAAAAACCACTTTTTTGAAAAATAATGTTTTGTAAGTTTTCGTTGTGAAGGATTAATTTTTCGACTCTGAAACGTTACACGCATTGTGAGAAGGGTCCCTAAAACGGTTTACGCGCAAAAAAACACCAAATTGTCAATATTTTTTTTTTATTCTACGGCCGCCCACGGCCCCTGTTCATTTATTAACGTTTTTCAACTAAAAATCTAATTTTACGTATTTTTAAGGCGGAAGCGTACACGCGATGACTCTAAAAACTTGGAAACTGTACAAGGGACCGTCGGACCTTCCTCCTATATCAGAAAATTGCCGAAAATCCAAATTTAAACCACCTAAGTACGGTAAAAACCACTTTTTTGAAAGATAATGTTTTGTAAGTTTTCGTGGTGAAGGATTTATTTTTCGACTCTGAAACTTTATACGCATTGTCAGAAAGGTCCCAAAAACGGTTTACGCGCAAAAAAACACCAAATTGTCGATATTTTTTTTTTATTCTACGGCCGCCAACGGCCCCTGTTCATTTATTGACGTTTTTCACCTAAAAATCTAAATTTACGTATTTTTGAGACAGAAGCGAACACGCGATGACTCTAAAAACTTGACACCTGTACAACGGACCGTCGGACCTTCCTCCCATATCAGAAAATTTCCGAAAATCCAAATTTAAACCACCTAAGTACGGTAAAATCCACTTTTTTGAAAAATAATGCTTTGCAAGTTTTCGTGGTGAAGGATTTATTTTTCGACTCTAAAACTTTATACGCATTGTCAGACATGTCCCTAAAACGGTTCACGCGCAAAAAAACGCCAAATAGTCGATATTTTTTTTTTATATTACGGCCCCCCACGATTTCTGTTCATTTATTGACGTTTTTCAGCAAAAAATCTAAATTTACGTATTTTTCAGACGGAAGCGAACACGCGATGACTCTAAAAACTTGACACCTGTACAACGGACCGTCGGACCTTCCTCCCATATCAGAAAATTTCCGAAAATCCAAATTTAAACCACCTAAGTACGGTAAAAACCACTTTTTTGAAAAATAATGGTTTGCAAGTTTTCTTGGTGAAGGATTTATTTTTCGACTCTGAAACGTTACACGCATTGTCAGACGGGTCCCTAAAACGGTTTACGCGCAAAAAAACACCAAATTGTCGATATTTTTTTTTTATTCTACCGCCGCCCACGGCCCCTGTTCATTTATTAACGTTTTTCAACTAAAAATCTAATTTTACGTATTTTTAAGGCGGAAGCGTACACGCGATGACTCTAAAAACTTGGAAACTGTACTAGGGACCGTCGGACCTTCCTCCTATATCAGAAAATTGCCGAAAATTCAAATTTAAACCACCTAAGTACGGTAAAAACCACTTTTTTAAAAAATAATGATTTGTAAGTTTTCGTGGTGAAGGATTAATTTTACGACTCTGAAACGTTACACGCATTGTCAGACGGGTCCCTAAAACGGTTTACGCGCAAAAAAACACCAAATTGTAGATATTTTTTTTTTATTCTACGTGCCGCCCACGGCCCCTGTTCATTTATTAACGTTTTCAAACTAAAAATCTAATTTTACGTATTTTTAAGGCGGAAGCGTACACGCGATGACTCTAAAAACTTGGAAACTGTACAAGAGATCGTCGGACCTTCCTCCTATATCAGAAAATTGCCGAAAGTCCAAATTTAAACCACCTAAGTACGGTAAAAACCACTTTTTTGAAAGATAATGTTTTGTAAGTTTTCGTGGTGAAGGATTTGTTTTTCGACTCTGAAACTGTACACGCATTGTCAGACGGGTCCCTAAAACGGTTTACGCGCAAAAAAACACCAAATTGTCGATATTTTTTTTTTATTCTACGGCCGCCCACGGCCCCTGTTCATTTATTAACGTTTTTCAACTAAAAATCTAATTTAACGTATTTTTAAGGCGGAAGCGTACACGCGATGACTCTAAAAACTTGAAAACTGTACAAGGGACCGTCGGACCTTCCTCCTATATCAGAAAATTGCCGAAAATCCAAATTTAAACCACCTAAGTACGGTAAAAACCACTTTTTTGAAAAATAATGTTTTGTAAGTTTTCGTTGTGAAGGATTAATTTTTCGACTCTGAAACGTTACACGCATTGTGAGAAGGGTCCCTAAAACGGTTTACGCGCAAAAAAACACCAAATTGTCGATAATTTTTTTTTATTCTACGGCCGCCCACGGCCCCTGTTCATTTATTAACGTTTTTCAAATAAAAATCTAATTTTACGTATTTTTAAGGCGGAAGCGTACACGCGATGACTCTAAAAACTTGGAAACTGTACAAGGGACCGTCGGACCTTCCTCCTATATCAGAAAATTTCCGAAAATCCAAATTTAAACCACCTAAGTACGGTAAAATCCACTTTTTTGAAAAATAATGCTTTGCAAGTTTTCGTGGTGAAGGATTTATTTTTCGACTCTAAAACTTTATACGCATTGTCAGACATGTCCCTAAAACGGTTCACGCGCAAAAAAACGCCAAATAGTCGATATTTTTTTTTTATATTACGGCCCCCCACGATTTCTGTTCATTTATTGACGTTTTTCAGCAAAAAATCTAAATTTACGTATTTTTCAGACGGAAGCGAACACGCGATGACTCTAAAAACTTGACACCTGTACAACGGACCGTCGGACCTTCCTCCCATATCAGAAAATTTCCGAAAATCCAAATTTAAACCACCTAAGTACGGTAAAAACCACTTTTTTGAAAAATAATGGTTTGCAAGTTTTCTTGGTGAAGGATTTATTTTTCGACTCTGAAACGTTACACGCATTGTCAGACGGGTCCCTAAAACGGTTTACGCGCAAAAAAACACCAAATTGTCGATATTTTTTTTTTATTCTACCGCCGCCCACGGCCCCTGTTCATTTATTAACGTTTTTCAACTAAAAATCTAATTTTACGTATTTTTAAGGCGGAAGCGTACACGCGATGACTCTAAAAACTTGGAAACTGTACTAGGGACCGTCGGACCTTCCTCCTATATCAGAAAATTGCCGAAAATTCAAATTTAAACCACCTAAGTACGGTAAAAACCACTTTTTTAAAAATAATGATTTGTAAGTTTTCGTGGTGAAGGATTAATTTTACGACTCTGAAACGTTACACGCATTGTCAGACGGGTCCCTAAAACGGTTTACGCGCAAAAAAACACCAAATTGTAGATATTTTTTTTTTATTCTACGTGCCGCCCACGGCCCCTGTTCATTTATTAACGTTTTTCAACTAAAAATCTAATTTTACGTATTTTTAAGGCGGAAGCGTACACGCGATGACTCTAAAAACTTGGAAACTGTACAAGAGATCGTCGGACCTTCCTCCTATATCAGAAAATTGCCGAAAGTCCAAATTTAAACCACCTAAGTACGGTAAAAACCACTTTTTTGAAAGATAATGTTTTGTAAGTTTTCGTGGTGAAGGATTTAGTTTTTCGACTCTGAAACTGTACACGCATTGTCAGACGGGTCCCTAAAACGGTTTACGCGCAAAAAAACACCAAATTGTCGATATTTTTTTTTATTCTACGGCCGCCCACGGCCCCTGTTCATTTATTAACGTTTTTCAACTAAAAATCTAATTTAACGTATTTTTAAGGCGGAAGCGTACACGCGATGACTCTAAAAACTTGAAAACTGTACAAGGGACCGTCGGACCTTCCTCCTATATCAGAAAATTGCCGAAAATCCAAATTTAAACCACCTAAGTACGGTAAAAACCACTTTTTTGAAAAATAATGTTTTGTAAGTTTTCGTTGTGAAGGATTAATTTTTCGACTCTGAAACGTTACACGCATTGTGAGAAGGGTCCCTAAAACGGTTTACGCGCAAAAAAACACCAAATTGTCGATAATTTTTTTTTATTCTACGGCCGCCCACGGCCCCTGTTCATTTATTAACGTTTTTCAAATAAAAATCTAATTTTACGTATTTTTAAGGCGGAAGCGTACACGCGATGACTCTAAAAACTTGGAAACTGTACAAGGGACCGTCGGACCTTCCTCCTATATCAGAAAATTGCCGAAAATCCAAATTTAAACCACCTAAGTACGGTAAAAACCACTTTTTTGAAAAATAATGGTTTGCAAGTTTTCGTTGTGAAGGATTTATTTTTCGACTCTGAAACTTTACACGCATTGTCAGACGGGTCCCTTAAACGGTTTACGCGCAAAAAAACACAAAATTGTCGATATTTTTTTTTTATTCTACGGCCGCCCACGGCCCCTGTTCATTTATTAACGTTTTTCAACTAAAAATCTAATTTTACGTATTTTTAAGGCGGAAGCGTACACGCGATGACTCTAAAAACTTGGAAACTGTACAAGGGACCGTCGGACCTTCCTCCTATATCAGAAAATTGCCGAAAATCCAAATTTAAACCACCTAAGTACGGAAAAAACCACTTTTTTGAAAGATAATGTTTTGTAAGTTTTCGTGGTGAAGGATTTATTTTTCGACTCTGAAACTTTATACGCATTGTCAGACAGGTCCCTAAAACGGTTTACGCGCAAAAAAACACCAAATTGTCGATATTTTTTTTTTATTCTACGGCCGCCAACGGCCCCTGTTCATTTATTGACGTTTTTCACCTAAAAATCTAAATTTACGTATTTTTGAGACAGAAGCGAACACGCGATGACTCTAAAAACTTGACACCTGTACAACGGACCGTCGGACCTTCCTCCCATATCAGAAAATTTCCGAAAATCCAAATTTAAACCACCTAAGTACGGTAAAAACCACTTTTTTGAAAAATAATGGTTTGCAAGTTTTCTTGGTGAAGGATTTATTTTTCGACTCTGAAACTTTACACGAAACGTCGGACGGGTTCCTAAAACGGTTTACGTGCAAAAAAACGCCAAATAGTCGATATTTTTTTTTTATATTACGGCCCCCCACGATTTCTGTTCATTTATTGACGTTCTTAACCAAAAAATCTAAATTTACGTATTTTTCAGACGGAAGCGTACACGCGATGACTCTAAAAACTTGAAACCTGTACAAGGGACCGTCGGACCTTCCTCCTATATCAGAAAATTGCCGAAAATCCAAATCTAAACCACCTCAGTACGGTAAAAACCACTTTTTTGAAAAATAATGGTTTGCAAGTTTTCGTGGTGAAGGATTTATTTTTCGACTCTGAAACTTTACGCGCAACGTCGTACGGGTTCCTACAACGGTTTACGCGCAAAAAAACGCCAAATAGTTGATATTTTTTTTTTATATTACGGCCCCCCACGATTTCTGTTCATTTATTGACGTTTTTCACCAAAAAATCTAAATTTACGTATTTTTAAGACGGAAGCGTACACGCGATGACTCTAAAAACTTGGATCCTGTACAAGGGACCGTCGGACCTTCCTCCTATATCAGAAAATTGCCGAAAATCCAAATCTAAACCACCTAAGTACGGTAAAAACCACTTTTTTGAAAAATAATGGTTTGCAAGTTTTCGTTGTGAAGGATTTATTTTTTGACTCTGAAACTTTACGCGCAACGTCGTACGGGTTCCTAAAACGGTTTAAGTGCAAAAAAACGCCAAATAGTTGATATTTTTTTTTTTTATTACGGCCCCCCACGATTTCTGTTCATTTATTGACGTTTTTCACCAAAAGATCTAAATTTACGTATTTTTCAGACGGAAGCGTACACGCGATGACTCTAAAAACTTGAAACCTGTACAAGGGACCGTCGGACCTTCCTCCTATATCAGAAAATTGCCGAAAATCCAAATTTAAACCACCTAAGTACGGTAAAAACCACTTTTTTGAAAGATAATGTTTTGTAAGTTTTCGTGGTGAAGGATTTATTTTTCGACTCTGAAACTTTATACGCATTGTCAGACAGGTCCCTAAAACGGTTTACGCGAAAAAAAACACCAAATTGTCGATATTTTTTTTTTATTCTACGGCCGCCAACGGCCCCTGTTCATTTATTGACGTTTTTCACCTAAAAATCTAAATTTACGTATTTTTGAGACAGAAGCGAACACGCGATGACTCTAAAAACTTGACACCTGTACAACGGACCGTCGGACCTTCCTCCCATATCAGAAAATTTCCGAAAATCCAAATTTAAACCACCTAAGTACGGTAAAATCCACTTTTTTGAAAAATAATGCTTTGCAAGTTTTCGTGGTGAAGGATTTATTTTTCGACTCTAAAACTTTATACGCATTGTCAGACAGGTCCCTAAAACGGTTCACGCGCAAAAAAAACGCCAAATAGTCGATATTTTTTTTTTATATTACGGCCCCCCACGATTTCTGTTCATTTATTGACGTTTTTCAGCAAAAAATCTAAATTTACGTATTTTTCAGACGGAAGCGAACACGCGATGACTCTAAAAACTTGACACCTGTACAACGGACCGTCGGACCTTCCTCCCATATCAGAAAATTTCCGAAAATCCAAATTTAAACCACCTAAGTACGGTAAAAACCACTTTTTTGAAAAATAATGGTTTGCAAGTTTTCTTGGTGAAGGATTTATTTTTCGACTCTGAAACTTTACACGAAACGTCGGACGGGTTCCTAAAACGGTTTACGTGCAAAAAAACGCCAAATAGTCGATATTTTTTTTTTATATTACGGCCCCCCACGATTTCTGTTCATTTATTGACGTTTTTCACCAAAAGATCTAAATTTACGTATTTTTCAGACGGAAGCGTACACGCGATGACTCTAAAAACTTGAAACCTGTACAAGGGACCGTCGGACCTTCCTCCTATATCAGAAAATTGCCGAAAATCCAAATCTAAACCACCTAAGTACGGTAAAAACCACTTTTTTGAAAAATAATGGTTTGCAAGTTTTCGTTGTGAAGGATTTATTTTTTGACTCTGAAACTTTACGCGCAACGTCGTACGGGTTCCTAAAACGGTTTAAGTGCAAAAAAACGCCAAATAGTTGATATTTTTTTTTTTTATTACGGCCCCCCACGATTTCTGTTCATTTATTGACGTTTTTCACCAAAAGATCTAAATTTACGTATTTTTCAGACGGAAGCGTACACGCGATGACTCTAAAAACTTGAAACCTGTACAAGGGACCGTCGGACCTTCCTCCTATATCAGAAAATTGCCGAAAATCCAAATCTAAACCACCTAAGTACGGTAAAAACCACTTTTTTGAAAAATAATGGTTTGCAAGTTTTCGTTGTGAAGGATTTATTTTTTGACTCTGAAACTTTACGCGCAACGTCGTACGGGTTCCTAAAACGGTTTAAGCGCAAAAAAACGCCAAATAGTTGATATTTTTTTTTTTATTACGGCCCCCCACGATTTCTGTTCATTTATTGACGTTTTTCACCAAAAGATCTAAATTTACGTATTTTTCAGACGGAAGCGTACACGCGATGACTCTAAAAACTTGAAACCTGTACAAGGGACCGTCGGACCTTCCTCCTATATCAGAAAATTGCCGAAAATTTAAATTTAAACCACATAAGTACGGTAAAAACCACTTATTTGAAAGATAATGTTTTGTAAGTTTTCGTGGTGAAGGATTTATTTTTCGACTCTAAAACTTTACACGCATTGTCAGACGGGTCCCTAAAACAGTTTATGCGCAAAAAAACACCAAATTGTCGATATTTTTTTTTTATTCTACGGCCGCCCACGGCCCCTGTTCATTTATTAACGTTTTTCACCAAAAAATCTAAATTTACGTATTTTTCAGACGGAAGCGAAAACGCGATGACTCTAAAAACTTGAAACCTGTACAACGGACCGTCGGACCTTCCTCCCATATCAGAAAATTTCCGAAAATCCAAATTTAAACCACCTAAGTACGGTAAAAACCACTTTTTTGAAAAATAATGCTTTGTATGTTTTTTTGGTGAAGGATTTAATTTTCGACTCTGAAACTTTACACACAACGTCGGACGGGTCCTAAAACGGTTTAGTCGCAAAAAAACGCCAAATAGTCGATATTTTTTTTTTATATTACGGCCCCCCACTATTTCTGTTCATTTATTGACGTTTTTCACCAAAAAATCTAAATTTAAGTATTTTTTAGACGGAAGCGAACACGCGATGACTCTAAAAACTTGGATCCTGTACAAGGGACCGTCGAACCTTCCTCCTATATCAGAAAATTGCCGAAAATCCAAATCTAAACCACCTAAGTACGGTAAAAACCACTTTTTTGAAAAATAATGCTTTGCATGTTTTCGTGGTGAAGGATTTATTTTTCGAGTCTAAAACTTTATACGCATTGTCAGACAGGTCCCTAAAACGGTTTACGCGCAAAAAAACACCAAATTGTCGATATTTTTTTTTTATTCTACGGCCGCCAACGGCCCCTGTTCATTTATTGACGTTTTTCACCTAAAAATCTAAATTTACGTATTTTTGAGACAGAAGTGAACACGCGATGACTCTAAAAACTTGACACCTGTACAACGGACCGTCGGACCTTCCTCCCATATCAGAAAATTTCCGAAAATCCAAATTTAAACCACCTAAGTACGGTAAAATCCACTTTTTTGAAAAATAATGCTTTGCAAGTTTTCGTGGTGAAGGATTTATTTTTCGACTCTAAAACTTTATACGCATTGTCAGGCAGGTCCCTAAAACGGTACACGCGCAAAAATACACCAAATAGTCGATATTTTTTTTTTATATTACGGCCCCCCACTATTTCTGTTCATTTATTGACGTTTTTCACCAAAAAATCTAAATTTACGTATTTTTCAGACGGAAGCGAACACGCGATGACTCTAAAAACTTGAAACCTGTACAACGGACCGTCGGACCTTCCTCCCATATCAGAAAATTTCCGAAAATCCAAATTTAAACCACCTAAGTACGGTAAAAACCACTTTTTTGAAAAATAATGCTTTGTATGTTTTTTTGGTGAAGGATTTAATTTTCGACTCTGAAACTTTACACACAACGTCGGACGGGTCCTAAAACGGTTTAGTCGCAAAATAACGCCAAATAGTCGATATTTTTTTTTTATATTACGGCCCCCCACGATTTCTGTTCATTTATTGACGTTTTTCACCAAAAAATCTAAATTTACGTATTTTTGAGACAGAAGCGAACACGCGATGACTCTAAAAACTTGACACCTGTACAACGGACCGTCGGACCTTCCTCCCATATCAGAAAATTTCCGAAAATCCAAATTTAAACCACCTAAGTACGGTAAAAACCACTTTTTTGAAAAATAATGCTTTGCATGTTTTCGTGGTGAAGGATTTATTTTTCGAGTCTAAAACTTTATACGCATTGTCAGACAGGTCCCTAAAACGGTTTACGCGCAAAAAAACACCAAATTGTCGATATTTTTTTTTTATTCTACGGCCGCCAACGGCCCCTGTTCATTTATTGACGTTTTTCACCTAAAAATCTAAATTTACGTATTTTTGAGACAGAAGCGAACACGCGATGACTCTAAAAACTTGACACCTGTACAACGGACCGTCGGACCTTCCTCCCATATCAGAAAATTTCCGAAAATCCAAATTTAAACCACCTAAGTACGGTAAAATCCACTTTTTTGAAAAATAATGCTTTGCAAGTTTTCGTGGTGAAGGATTTATTTTTCGACTCTGAAACTTTACGCGCAACGTCGTACGGGTTCCTAAAACGGTTTAAGCGCAAAAAAACGCCAAATAGTTGATATTTTTTTTTTTTATTACGGCCCCCCACGATTTCTGTTCATTTATTGACGTTTTTCACCAAAAGATCTAAATTTACGTATTTTTCAGACGGAAGCGTACACGCGATGACTCTAAAAACTTGAAACCTGTACAAGGGACCGTCGGACCTTCCTCCTATATCAGAAAATTGCCGAAAATCCAAATCTAAACCACCTAAGTACGGTAAAAACCACTTTTTTGAAAAATAATGGTTTGCAAGTTTTCGTTGTGAAGGATTTATTTTTGACTCTGAAACTTTACACGCAACGTCGTACGGGTTCCTAAAACGGTTTAGTCGCAAAAAAACGCCAAATAGTTGATATTTTTTTTTTTATTACGGCCCCCCACGATTTCTGTTCATTTATTGACGTTTTTCACCAAAAGATCTAAATTTACGTATTTTTGAGACAGAAGCGAACACGCGATGACTCTAAAAACTTGACACCTGTACAACGGACCGTCGGACCTTCCTCCCATATCAGAAAATTTCCGAAAATCCAAATTTAAACCACCTAAGTACGGTAAAAACCACTTTTTTGAAAAATAATGCTTTGCATGTTTTCGTGGTGAAGGATTTATTTTTCGAGTCTAAAACTTTATACGCATTGTCAGACAGGTCCCTAAAACGGTTTACGCGCAAAAAAACACCAAATTGTCGATATTTTTTTTTTATTCTACGGCCGCCAACGGCCCCTGTTCATTTATTGACGTTTTTCACCTAAAAATCTAAATTTACGTATTTTTGAGACAGAAGCGAACACGCGATGACTCTAAAAACTTGACACCTGTACAACGGACCGTCGGACCTTCCTCCCATATCAGAAAATTTCCGAAAATCCAAATTTAAACCACCTAAGTACGGTAAAATCCACTTTTTTGAAAAATAATGCTTTGCAAGTTTTCGTGGTGAAGGATTTATTTTTCGACTCTGAAACTTTACGCGCAACGTCGTACGGGTTCCTACAACGGTTTACGCGCAAAAAAACGCCAAATAGTTGATATTTTTTTTTTTATTACGGCCCCCCACGATTTCTGTTCATTTATTGACGTTTTTCACCAAAAGATCTAAATTTACGTATTTTTAAGACGGAAGCGTACACGCGATGACTCTAAAAACTTGAATCCTGTACAAGGGACCGTCGGACCTTCCTCCTATATCAGAAAATTGCCGAAAATCCAAATCTAAACCACCTAAGTACGGTAAAAACCACTTTTTTGAAAAATAATGGTTTGCAAGTTTTCGTTGTGAAGGATTTATTTTTTGACTCTGAAACTTTACGCGCAACGTCGTACGGGTTCCTAAAACGGTTTAAGTGCAAAAAAACGCCAAATAGTTGATATTTTTTTTTTTTATTACGGCCCCCCACGATTTCTGTTCATTTATTGACGTTTTTCACCAAAAGATCTAAATTTACGTATTTTTCAGACGGAAGCGTACACGCGATGACTCTAAAAACTTGAAACCTGTACAAGGGACCGTCGGACCTTCCTCCTATATCAGAAAATTGCCGAAAATCCAAATCTAAACCACCTAAGTACGGTAAAAACCACTTTTTTGAAAAATAATGTTTTGTATGTTTTTTTGGTGAAGGATTTAATTTTCGACTCTGAAACTTTACACACAACGTCGGACGGGTCCTAAAACGGTTTAGTCGCAAAATAACGCCAAATAGTCGATATTTTTTTTTTATATTACGGCCCCCCACGATTTCTGTTCATTTATTGACGTTTTTCACCAAAAAATCTAAATTTACGTATTTTTGAGACAGAAGCGAACACGCGATGACTCTAAAAACTTGACACCTGTACAACGGACCGTCGGACCTTCCTCCCATATCAGAAAATTTCCGAAAATCCAAATTTAAACCACCTAAGTACGGTAAAAACCACTTTTTTGAAAAATAATGCTTTGCATGTTTTCGTGGTGAAGGATTTATTTTTCGAGTCTAAAACTTTATACGCATTGTCAGACAGGTCCCTAAAACGGTTTACGCGCAAAAAAACACCAAATTGTCGATATTTTTTTTTTATTCTACGGCCGCCAACGGCCCCTGTTCATTTATTGACGTTTTTCACCTAAAAATCTAAATTTACGTATTTTTGAGACAGAAGCGAACACGCGATGACTCTAAAAACTTGACACCTGTACAACGGACCGTCGGACCTTCCTCCCATATCAGAAAATTGCCGAAAATCCAAATCTAAACCACCTAAGTACGGTAAAATCCACTTTTTTGAAAAATAATGGCTTTGCAAGTTTTCGTTGTGAAGGATTTATTTTTTGACTCTGAAACTTTACGCGCAACGTCGTACGGGTTCCTACAACGGTTTACGCTGCAAAAAAACGCCAAATAGTTGATATTTTTTTTTTTATTACGGCCCCCCACGATTTCTGTTCATTTATTGACGTTTTTCACCAAAAGATCTAAATTTACGTATTTTTCAGACGGAAGCGTACACGCGATGACTCTAAAAACTTGAAACCTGTACAAGGGACCGTCGGACCTTCCTCCTATATCAGAAAATTGCCGAAAATCCAAATCTAAACCACCTAAGTACGGTAAAAACCACTTTTTTGAAAAATAATGTTTTGTATGTTTTCTTTGGTGAAGGATTTATTTTTCGACTCTGAAACTTTACACACAACGTCGGACGGGTCCTAAAACGGTTTAGTCGCAAAATAACGCCAAATAGTCGATATTTTTTTTTTATATTACGGCCCCCCACGATTTCTGTTCATTTATTGACGTTTTTCACCAAAAAATCTAAATTTACGTATTTTTGAGACAGAAGCGAACACGCGATGACTCTAAAAACTTGACACCTGTACAACGGACCGTCGGACCTTCCTCCCATATCAGAAAATTTCCGAAAATCCAAATTTAAACCACCTAAGTACGGTAAAAACCACTTTTTTGAAAAATAATGCTTTGCATGTTTTCGTGGTGAAGGATTTATTTTTCGAGTCTAAAACTTTATACGCATTGTCAGACAGGTCCCTAAAACGGTTTACGCGCAAAAAAACACCAAATTGTCGATATTTTTTTTTTATTCTACGGCCGCCAACGGCCCCTGTTCATTTATTGACGTTTTTCACCTAAAAATCTAAATTTACGTATTTTTGAGACAGAAGCGAACACGCGATGACTCTAAAAACTTGACACCTGTACAACGGACCGTCGGACCTTCCTCCCATATCAGAAAATTTCCGAAAATCCAAATTTAAACCACCTAAGTACGGTAAAATCCACTTTTTTGAAAAATAATGCTTTGCAAGTTTTCGTGGTGAAGGATTTATTTTTCGACTCTGAAACTTTACGCGCAACGTCGTACGGGTTCCTACAACGGTTTACGCGCAAAAAAACGCCAAATAGTTGATATTTTTTTTTTATATTACGGCCCCCCACGATTTCTGTTCATTTATTGACGTTTTTCACCAAAAAATCTAAATTTACGTATTTTTAAGACGGAAGCGTACACGCGATGACTCTAAAAACTTGGATCCTGTACAAGGGACCGTCGGACCTTCCTCCTATATCAGAAAATTGCCGAAAATCCAAATCTAAACCACCTAAGTACGGTAAAAACCACTTTTTTGAAAAATAATGGTTTGCAAGTTTTCGTTGTGAAGGATTTATTTTTTGACTCTGAAGCTTTACGCGCAACGTCGTACGGGTTCCTAAAACGGTTTAAGTGCAAAAAAACGCCAAATAGTTGATATTTTTTTTTTATTACGGCCCCCCACGATTTCTGTTCATTTATTGACGTTTTTCACCAAAAGATCTAAATTTACGTATTTTTCAGACGGAAGCGTACACGCGATGACTCTAAAAACTTGAAACCTGTACAAGGGACCGTCGGACCTTCCTCCTATATCAGAAAATTGCCGAAAATCCAAATCTAAACCACCTAAGTACGGTAAAAACCACTTTTTTGAAAAATAATGGTTTGCAAGTTTTCGTTGTGAAGGATTTATTTTTTGACTCTGAAACTTTACGCGCAACGTCGTACGGGTTCCTAAAACGGTTTAAGCGCAAAAAAACGCCAAATAGTTGATATTTTTTTTTTTTATTACGGCCCCCCACGATTTCTGTTCATTTATTAACGTTTTTCAACTAAAAATCTAATTTTACGTATTTTTAAGGCGGAAGCGTACACGCGATGACTCTACAAACTTGGAAACTGTACAAGGGACCGTCGGACCTTCCTCCTATATCAGAAAATTGCCGAAAATCCAAATTTAAACCAACTAAGTACGGTAAAAACCACTTTTTTGAAAGATAATGTTTTGTAAGTTTTCGTGGTGAAGGATTTATTTTTCGACTTTGAAACTGTACACGCATTGTCAGACAGGTCCCTAAAACGGTTCACGCGCAAAAAAATACCAAATAGTCGATATTTTTTTTTTATATTACGGCCCCCCACTATTTCTGTTCATTTATTGACGTTTTTCACCAAAAAATCTAAATTTACGTATTTTTCAGACGGAAGCGAACACGCGATGACTCTAAAAACTTGAAACCTGTACAACGGACCGTCGGACCTTCCTCCCATATCAGAAAATTTCCGAAAATCCAAATTTAAACCACCTAAGTACGGTAAAAACCACTTTTTTGAAAAATAATGGTTTGCAAGTTTTCGTTGTGAAGGATTTATTTTTTGACTCTGAAACTTTACGCGCAACGTCGTACGGGTTCCTAAAACGGTTTAAGCGCAAAAAAACGCCAAATAGTTGATATTTTTTTTTTTTATTACGGCCCCCCACGATTTCTGTTCATTTATTGACGTTTTTCACCAAAAGATCTAAATTTACGTATTTTTCAGACGGAAGCGTACACGCGATGACTCTAAAAACTTGAAACCTGTACAAGGGACCGTCGGACCTTCCTCCTATATCTGAAAATTGCCGAAAATCCAAATCTAAACCACCTAAGTACGGTAAAAACCACTTTTTTGAAAAATAATGGTTTGCAAGTTTTCGTGGTGAAGGATTTATTTTTCGACTCTGAAACTTTACACGAAACGTCGGACGGGTTCCTAAAACGGTTTACGTGCAAAAAAACGCCAAATAGTCGATATTTTTTTTTTATATTACGGCCCCCCACGATTTCTGTTCATTTATTGACGTTTTTAACCAAAAAATCTAAATTTACGTATTTTTCAGACGGAAGCGTACACGCGATGACTCTAAAAACTTGAAACCTGTACAAGGGACCGTCGGACCTTCCTCCTATATCAGAAAATTGCCGAAAATTTAAATTTAAACCACATAAGTACGGTAAAAACCACTTATTTGAAAGATAATGTTTTGAAAGTTTTCGTGGTGAAGGATTTATTTTTCGACTCTGAAACTTTACACGCATTGTCAGACGGGTCCCTAAAACGGTTTATGCGCAAAAAAACACCAAATTGTCGATATTTTTTTTTTATTCTACGGCCGCCCACGGCCCCTGTTCATTTATTAACGTTTTTCAACTAAAAATCTAATTTTACGTATTTTTAAGGCGGAAGCGTACACTCGATGACTCTAAAAACTTGGAAACTGTACAAGGGACCGTCGGACCTTCCTCCTATATCAGAAAATTGCCGAAAATCCAAATTTAAACCAACTAAGTACGGTAAAAACCACTTTTTTGAAAGATAATGTTTTGTAAGTTTTCGTGGTGAAGGATTTATTTTTCGACTCTGAAACTTTACACGCATTGTCAGACGGGTCCCTTAAACGGTTTACGCGCAAAAAAACACCAAATTGTCGATATTTTTTTTTTATTCTACGGCCGCCCACGGCACCTGTTCATTTATTGACGTTTTTCACCAAAAAATCTAAATTTACGTATTTTTCAGACGGAAGCGAACACGCGATGACTCTAAAAACTTGAAACCTGTACAACGGACCGTCGGACCTTCCTCCCATATCAGAAAATTTCCGAAAATCCAAATTTAAACCACCTAAGTACGGTAAAAACCACTTTTTTGAAAAATAATGCTTTGTATGTTTTTTTGGTGAAGGATTTAATTTTCGACTCTGAAACTTTACACACAACGTCGGACGGGTCCTAAAACGGTTTAGTCGCAAAATAACGCCAAATAGTCGATATTTTTTTTTTATATTACGGCCCCCCACGATTTCTGTTCATTTATTGACGTTTTTCACCAAAAAATCTAAATTTACGTATTTTTGAGACAGAAGCGAACACGCGATGACTCTAAAAACTTGACACCTGTACAACGGACCGTCGGACCTTCCTCCCATATCAGAAAATTTCCGAAAATCCAAATTTAAACCACCTAAGTACGGTAAAAACCACTTTTTTGAAAAATAATGCTTTGCATGTTTTCGTGGTGAAGGATTTATTTTTCGAGTCTAAAACTTTATACGCATTGTCAGACAGGTCCCTAAAACGGTTTACGCGCAAAAAAACACCAAATTGTCGATATTTTTTTTTTATTCTACGGCCGCCAACGGCCCCTGTTCATTTATTGACGTTTTTCACCTAAAAATCTAAATTTACGTATTTTTGAGACAGAAGCGAACACGCGATGACTCTAAAAACTTGACACCTGTACAACGGACCGTCGGACCTTCCTCCCATATCAGAAAATTTCCGAAAATCCAAATTTACACCACCTAAGTACGGTAAAATCCACTTTTTTGAAAAATAATGCTTTGCAAGTTTTCGTGGTGAAGGATTTATTTTTCGACTCTAAAACTTTATACGCATTGTCAGGCAGGTCCCTAAAACGGTACACGCGCAAAAATACACCAAATAGTCGATATTTTTTTTTTATATTACGGCCCCCCACTATTTCTGTTCATTTATTGACGTTTTTCACCAAAAAATCTAAATTTACGTATTTTTCAGACGGAAGCGTACACGCGATGACTCTAAAAATTTGAAACCTGTACAACAGACCGTCGGACCTTCCTCCCATATCAGAAAATTTCCGAAAATCCAAATTTAAACCACCTAAGTACGGTAAAAACCACTTTTTTGAAAAATAATGCTTTGCATGTTTTCGTGGTGAAGGATTTATTTTTCGAGTCTTAAACTTTATACGCATTGTCAGACAGGTCCCTAAAACGGTTCACGCGCAAAAAAACACCAAATAGTCGATATTTTTTTTTTATATTACGGCCCCCCAAGATTTCTGTTCATTTATTGACGTTTTTCACCAAAAAATCTAAATTTACGTATTTTTCAGACGGAAGCGTACACGTGATGACTCTAAAAACTTGGAAACTGTACAACGGACCGTCGCACCTTCCTCCTATATCAGAAAATTTCCGAAAATCCAAATTTAAACCACCTAAGTACGGTAAAAACCACTTTTTTGAAAAATTATTGTTTGCAAGTTTTCGTGGTGAAGGATTTAATTTTCGACTCTGAAATTTTACACACAACGTCGGACGGGTTCCTAAAACGGTTTACGCGCAAAAAAACGCCAAATAGTCGATATTTTTTTTTTATATTACGGCCCCCCACGGCCCTTGTTCATTTATTGACGTTTTTCACCTAAAAATCTAATTTTACCTATTTTTAAGGCGGAAGTGTACACTCAATGTCTCTAAAAACTTGGATACCTGAACAAGGGACCGTCGGAGGTGCGTGCGTTGAGACGTCGACGAAATTAGTTAAGGAGGGAATACGAGACGGAGCATGGATGGTGCGCGGTGGTATGTTACCTGACCTCGTTTTCCGACCACTCGTGGACAGTCGGGTGTCGCGAGTTCAGTCGTCGATGTGGTCGATCACTACGACGGAGGTGGCAGAGAGATTTTGGCACAAGGTGAGTGACGACATATTGTTTTGAGCCAGGAACACGGACGTTAGCGGTGCTTGAACCGTGGAAACTGTGCGTTTCACCGGGCCCGTGGCACGTTACTCAGGCTGCCACCTTGGATGACAGACGTGGCCGACTAAGGGACACGTCAGTGGCGAGGGGGAGAGCATATAATTTTTTTTTGTCATCGCGAGGCGAACGGGAATTTGCCGGGTCGCGTGCAACTGGTTAATGCCGATTACGCAGGCCAAATCGTCTTCAATCGCAACGTACCGTTTTAGTCTCTGTCGTTCCCACTGCCGAAGCTGTCATGCCTCGGCTCGCCGTCTAGTGATGGTCGTATCGTGCGGCCGAGCGAAACGATTTCGTGACACTCGTCTGTTCGTGGGCTGTTTGGAAAACGTTGCGGAGGCATTGCTTTTTCGCACCAAATCGCCATCTCGTATCTTCCCCCTTCGCCTAGTTTCGTGTGTTTCCACTGATATATTTGTTTTTTTGCTTTCCTTTTTACTAGCATTGTTTTCTTCTTATGATTGTTGTTCAAAATATCGTTTGTTTTTCATTTATATACATTGTTTTATTTATAAAAACGTATTTTACCTACTCACGTTAGCCCATATGGCAAGATTTTTTTCGGTTTTTTTTTTATCTCATTCGTTTAACTTTGCTACTAATCAAAATTGTTTACACCATTTTTTAGCCTGTTTTTTTTTTTATCAAAATGCATTATATCTACTGTTACCTCATATGGCAAATTTTTTTCTGAAGATAATTATTTGTATTCTACATTTACACCGTTTTTTATAATCAAGATATAATGTTGTTAGCCTTTTAGGTAACCTAAATAGGTTTGATGATAATTGATTTATTTTTTTTATTTTTATTACAGTAATCTTTCGTTATCCGCGGAGTTTACGTTCCAGCAAACTTGCGTGGATAAGAAAACCGCGGATAACCAGACCATAAATCAACGTAAAAAGGGAGGTTAGGTTTTTTTTTTTTTAATTTTAAAAATCAATTAATAATTGTTTAATTCATACAATTAAAGCATTTATAGTGGTGGGTTAAATTTCGTCAAGTGATTCATTGATGTTACAAGACATTCAGCGATATTATAATTTTTTCATCCTTGTGTGAAAGTGAGTAGTAAGTAGTAAGTACGTATAATATGTATGTGTTATACCTATTTAATAACGCTGAAACGTTATCGCAATTGCAAGGTTAGGTCATACGCAATAATATGTTTTCGTGGACCCAACCGCGGATAAAGAAAACGCGGAAAACGAGGGATATTACTGTAATGATATTATATACTTTGATTTGTTATTAAAATACGAATCAATTGAAAATCATACTTACACAATGAATTACTGTTTTATTATTTTATTTTTGAGTTATTAAATCTATTATTAAAAATTAACGACTTATAATATAGTCTACAAGAAAAATATGCAACCGCCAATTAGATATAGGTTTTTAAGAGTATAGCAGCAGTAGAATAGGATGGATGGGCAGTAATTTGCAAAATTTTCATATGGATTAAGAATCTCTCTCCCCGAAATGTAAGTGTACAATGGCACTTGCATATGACATTGAACTAAATTGGTATTAAGCCTTTATAATACCAAAGGTTTATAAATACACTGTATTCAACTTCAATCAATATAAAAGATATTGTTTTTCATTAGTTCGTTAGCGAAATATAGCTTTTTATAGTTGGGCGGTTTTCGGTTTTTGTAATACTTAATATGACATATTAATACAATTATGTCTATGATTATTTTTTTATCATTATTAATTTTCTTTACATATAATTTATTAGTAGTCACAGTTTTCCCTGGGAACATATAGTTTGACAGTCTCGATTAATTTACACATCATTTTAAATTAACTAGATTATATCTGTGATATATCACAATGTACTAACTATACCTTTAATCGCGTGTGTAAATAAATTATTTTCATTTTTTCATGTTGCATAGGAGGTAATTTTATACTATAATATTGTAATTAGCGATAGGCGTATCATACAATATCTTGTCTAATCAAATTTAAAATATAATAAAAAGTATAACATCATAAAATAGTGAACAATTTGTATAACTATACAATATAATATACACACCCCTGTAAAGCTAGAGTCTGTGTCGTCAACATTGATGTTAAAGATGTATTCTGCCAGCTGACTAGTAAAGACGGTACAAAATTCACTCAAACTGGTCCATTCGAAATAAAAAAATATATATATATATCATTTGTATGATACGAAAATGTGTGACCCTAACTTGTTAATACTTATCTATTTTTTAGTAATATTATTGGAGATTTTAATAATATAATGACATACCTCGCGAATTGGCAAATTTGTATATCATCTATGAACAAGTTAAATAAAAGCAGTGAATTACGTGATCTCTGGGGATATTAGAAGTCAAATGAAAAGGTTTGAATAAAAATATATATATTTAACATATTATTTCCTATTTTAAATAAAAATGACTAACCCTGAATGCATTGGGTTGCGAAAATCTATGCGATATATATTTTAAATAAACATACTTAGGTATTATTATTAATAACTGTTGGATCTTGGATACACTTTTAATATTTTAATTTGGTGCGGCGACAAGTCCTACGTAGTAACGTTTGCAACCCTGTTGATGTACAGCAGACTACACTCCATGTAAACTTTGTTCTTCCGGAGGGACCGTGGGAGGGGGCTAGCCGATGACCGCTGATGCCCACCACCGCCGCCGCCCCGTCTCTTATCTTTTACCGTTCGTCTAGCGTAGCAGTCCCTTTTTCTTGGTTCGTCGTCGTAAAACCGTTGCGTCATCACCGTATTCCGCCTTTGATTTACGGGCATCCGAGCCTCGCGCTCATCGTCGTGCCGCACAAGTCCCGTGTCTACGATCTATTGTTTTCGGACTTTTGCGTCAAACAAAAAGCCTTTTTCGCTTCGTGCCATCGCCCGTCCGAATTCTCGCAGTGCGACCAAAGCCGTTCGCGACCAAACGCTTTTCGTTTGTCCAACGAAGCGCGAACACGATCGTTTGTTGTTTTCGTTCCATTACACATTTTAACGTCGGAATCCAATCAATCGCATTCAACTGTTTTAATTTTGTTTCCGTGATACAAGGTTTTTGCTGTATAAAACTCCCGTACGTATACGCGGTCGTTGACCCGTGTTGGACAACCGACGTTCGGTGGATTGTCGCCGTCTGGTCGGTCCATGCTCGGTGTTCCAGCGATGTGCCAGGATAACGGAAACAACAGCCACCGTCATCACCAACGCTTGCCATCAGTGCCATCAGTTGTTATCAGGTCGTACATAAATGTTTTTGTTTGTCATTTGTTTTTATTATAATTATTCTGTTTCGTCACCTGTGTGGTACGGCATATATTTATATTTTATATTTATGTAATCTAGCCGTTCGGGTTGTGATTGTGCTATGTTATTGACTAACATTAGTTATAAGATATTTTATTAACTGTGGAACATCAATAAATTATATATAAATTCAATAAATATATAAAATATAATAATAAATTAATAGCCAAGTTAGTACGGTCTAGTAGTATTATATACTACTGCACCGTACTTAGTCTGCATCGTTCGGAACTTCATCAGAATAATCCCGAGGTAAGATATCTAGAGTTTCCAAATCGTAATATAATATCCACTACCGATTCAACGCATTCGTTATTACTAAGGTAGCACGATAATTTACCATCGTCAGCATTGCTGACATCTGAGCCACTCCACCCACATAATCAATTGCATTGACTTAAATAAGGTCAGAAATATTTTTATTAAGTAAAACTAAATAAATAGTCAGTATGTTTAATAGGGCCTGTGAATTTTCTTATGCCGTAATATTTAAATCAGCAATGCTCGTACGTATAGTGCACGCGATTTCAATGGATCAATATTTGCATATTACATTGTGTATCTATTACTGTACTATGTCTGTGTAGTATTACTTTGCAAATAAATATAAACCTTGTTTTCACTAGAATATATACTAAAAAAACACGAAGCAGATTAAATTAAAAGTTTATTTAGGCATAAGGCATAACAATATTAAATCGTATGTTGGATATAGTCAAAATAAAATATAATGTTGTTTGTGTATTTAGCAAAATATATAAATTTCGAAAAATTACTGACGATTTTTAATTTCTTAACCTAAAATTTAATGACGTAGATGATTATGTAATTTTAGACGTCTACAAGTGTATACCCGATTCGTATAATGATTTTGAAAGAATATAATTGTGAAGGAAAGCATTCTATCTGCATTTTATATGTACCTATACGAATATATACATAACCTACGGTAATATGATTACGACCATAAAATCGTCGAACATAACAGGATATGTCTCTGCTACACCCGACTGTGTGTATAATTTGAAATTCATTATAAAACATTACTGTTTTTAACATATGTCTTATTATTTAATAAAACATAACAATGTCATCATTGACGTTTGGAGTGGCTATTCTCTTTATACCCACTTATAATTTGTAGGTACGACAAGTTTGTTGGATTTGTATGTTTCTAATCAGTACAAAATATTTTGGAAGTATAAAAATAGTTGAAAAATTAATCCTGTTTTATTTATTAAAACCATAATTTGATTTTAATTTTCACATATCTTTGTCAAAGTTGTAGAAATTCATACGGTATACCCACATAATGGCTTAAACATTTTTCGTAAAAATAAAATATCTTTTCTATAATTAACGTTTAGTCAACAATAATTAATTAAAGAAACGAAATAAATGTTTATAATCATATTTATCTTTATTTTGGTTAACATGAAACGAGTTAACCGTGGTCCGTGAAGATGGCTGGATGATTTGAAGAAAAGTACAACGGAAAACATTATAAGAATTGCTTATTGAATTTAATTTTAATCATCACAAATTGCGTTATAAAAGTGATAACTTCGTGATGAGGATTGAAATAATACTTATATAATATTCATATTTATTCCATTATAATAATTGTGCGTTGTTGTACATAGCAGTTTAGAAATGATCACTTTAATCTTTTCGTTAATATATAACGAATATTAATATAGTTGATTATTTAAAATTAATAAGCTAATATAAACACTTCAAAATCGTAGTAGTTTTATTTATAAATTCATTGATGAACTATTATATATTAAATTAAATATAGATCAATCACCGCTTAACGTTGCAATACATAATATGTTGAATGTAAGGAAATTAAGCATTACTATTTTGTCGTTTCATAGTTTAATTTTTAATAATACATTATATAATATCTAACAAAATTTATTTATTAAACTTTTTGTAAAAACCATTAACGATTGATTTAATTACTGGATAGGTTCACTCCCCGTGTACATTTTATATCATTGTTGTATTTTCATCCATCTTGTGTATGTATATCATTTGTTTATTATGCCTTGACGTATACATTTTAAATATTTATTTTAATAATCATAATAATAATGATAATAAAAAGTCTATCTTTTAGTAGATATTTAAAAACACATAAATGTTATGGATAAATCCATTTAAAAAAATGCTTTACTAGGTTTATTTTACTTTTATGTTCAAACAATTTCATGTTATGCCTAATATAACACTTAATCCATTTTAAGTTTAAAAGTTACATCATATTCTAATCTAATTATTTACTTTATAAAACCTGTAAAACAGTAAATAGTATAAACAAATCACGTGCAAAATTAATTTTACACCGTAACTTTCACGATAATAATAATATAATAATATTGTAGCTTGAATATAGAATATTATTTCAATTTTAAATTTAAAAGTCTTTTCTTATATAAAAATCTACGAACCTTAAAACGTTTTTATATTTTATTGATATGCTAAATTTTAATCATAAAATAATGAATTCATTGTAAATGTTCATAATTATTAATAACTTTATAAACCTGCAGACGTACATTATTATTATTTATCAATTCCAGACAGGTTTTTTTAGAAAGAGTTATGTCCAGTCACTCAATATTATAATATGCGCATAAGCATAAAAATAAAAAGAGGTTAATTATTATTATTATTTATTTATTTATTTTTTTTTTTTTTTATTAAGTTATATAACTTAATAATCTTATTCATATTATCTCTATATCACTAAAAAAAAGTTCAAAAATCTACAATTTAAATTTAGTTCAATTAAAAATATTATTAAATAGATACTGTAATTATTTAAAAAATAATATTCATAGATAATTGATATTCAATCGTTTAAGAATATTAAGCAGGCAAAAGTAAAAACTATTAATATTACACACGAATACAGGATTAGCAAAATAATAACAATGTTCAACATTTTAGCATACATTAAAAATGAGAAATAGATGTAACGTTTTCTAAAGAGACTAGTCCAGCTATTTATCCCAATATAAATTAATATATAGTTAAATATACCTTCCAAACGTTGGCATACGACAATCAAACAAGCTTTATAAGTATTGAAAAAATAAATCTATCATAAACATAACAAAAATTAGTTAGTGTTGATTGAGTTACGAGTGTATTGGTAAGCTTAAAATCATATATCGTTTTGGTGCGTAAATTACGTAGCCGCCCAACAATTTACCATTCATCTTTGTATGTAATTTGCAATATTTGCATTACCATCACATATATACTGGTGGTCTGTGCATCGACCTAGTTTGTTATCGTCGGACAGGTCGACTGCGACATTGAGAAAATGCTGCAATAAGTCAGTGGCGTCATTTAAATTTTTTTTATTACGCATGGCGTATAAACCAGGTCACTTTAAGCGCAAATTACTATCAATTTTTCAAGCCAATCAATTTATGAAGTGGGCCTAATTACTACAATATGGGATTTTAAATAAGTAAATGTATACCCAGCACGGTACAAATAACGCCACTGCAATAGTAAGGTTATTATGTGGGTATAAGTCAACTACGTACTTTATTCAGCCACCCAAAGACTTTGGTGGCATGGTGGTTAGCTGTAAAAGCGCCGCGGTTGCAGACGCCACCAGACTAGAGTACCAAATATTACAGTGATAGTAGCACGTTACGACGGCGGCGAAAATTGTTAACAGGCCGGTGGTCAATGGCAATCCCAATCAAATTACAAGCCGATGAGGCCACAGCCGCAGTCAGGATATATATATATATATATATATTAATATCGTTGAGTACCGACACTGCAGCACTCAAAAGCCTGCTGACCTTTGGTTATGAGTTTCCATAATCCCATATCACATGATATTTGATTTATTTCTATTTTTATTTTTATTTTTACAATATATTTTGGTGAAACGTTTCTTATGTCCTACACCGACATGGTATTTTTGAACGATCGTAAAATACCTTTTTATCCTTAAATAGCTTCTTTATCGGTCATTGTATTATTTTTATGCGTCTCCGATTGCGTGAGGCCGTTCGTCAGACTCCGCTCACGTTGTAAATGCCGTACACCACGTGGCCGTTTTTATATTGGCGTGCGTCCGAGTGTGTCACCACTTCGCGACAACCAACTCGGTGTTAAACGCTTCAGTACGTTTTTAATATTTTTATCATTGTTGTCTTTTTCGCCGGATGTTTCATCGCCGCACGCCAACTTCTCTACCGCTTGAGCTGTCGTAAATCAGTAACGATTGCCATAACTGCTGTGTTGATGTCATCGAGACAGCATCGCTGTCCACTCCGGTACCGCTGGCCACCGTGTCGCCTTCGCCACCGGCCCGCGCGATTGTAAAAGGCGGTTGTCGTTCGGCTGTTCGCCATGCAGAGTGGGTCTAACGCGTCTATATACGAACGTGCGACACCCTATTGAACTCGTCACACGACGGGATACTGGAGAACGTACCCTGGTGATCTGTCGCCAAACTCTGTAGTGCCTCCTCCTTTTCATACTCCCGATCCTGCATCGCTGCAGTCACCGTGTGCGGAGGTTTCACTTGAGTACCACAATATTACGTACGTCGTTCGTCCTCGATTCGTCAATAGCGGCACTGTAATTACACGCTGTTTACGTCAACGCTGCCAAGACGGTAATGTTTTACACTTCGGATGATGGCCGATGCTATATCAGTCATCATATATACGTAATATATATATTATACAAAGTAGTTATTGAATGAATATTGAAGAAAATTGGTAGTATAAAAATTTAAAAATGATAATAAAATTTTATAATAATTATATTAATTGTTAAAAAAAATATGTCGTGTACATAATTATTTTAACGAGTACATACTATTACATACTATTATATTAATATTTATTTGATTATTTTAGCTTTAAATACAAGTGTTATTAGCTATTGATAGTTACTAAACAATATCAATTATTTATTAATTATTCATTACCATGGATACCTGTTGGCGGTTTGAAAAAAAACTAATTTTATGTATTTTTAAGAGAGTAAAAATGTGTTAGACTTGAGGAACATGTTGGTAATAGCAGTAGAAAATTCTTTAGTGCCCCTGGGAAACTTGAAAAAAGCGCTTTTTACCAATTAAAAAAATTGACAAATGTCCGTAATGTACGCGTTAATAACAATAATTAATGAAACACTGATGTCTTAGTTAGGAATTTTCATAATTCCATTATTAAATTCACACATAGTGTACTAATGTGTATAAATAAAAAACATTTAAAAATGCATGTATAATGACAAAATTGTCGTTTTGATATTAAAATAAAAATACTACTTTTGTAGGCTCATTTCTCAATACCGTTACTATGCCTCCGGCTATATACCTATTTTATAATTATAGTGCTTTAATAGTCAGTATTATTTATTTTTTTGTTTGTTGGCTATAGATATAATTGTAAACTATATTTATTCATGTTTTATATTATAATTTATAATATAAAACATTAATATAAATATAGAAATAAAATAATATTTTGCTGGCTAAATTACCCACACAACAGTTATCAATCAATACGATTGTATAAATATTTAAAATCGATTGCAGTTCAAATATTTAAAATAAAATATGTGTACATCATTGAATAAATATATATATTTTTTAATTACAATCGAAATATTTAATACTGATTAATAAACATTTAAATAAAAATATTTGTTCTTCACTAATTCAAAAATGTTTAACTTCAAGTAAAAATATATTTAAATAATTAATATTAAATATTAACATAAATATCATCCCCATCGAAAATTCCCGGGCACCCCAATGTAACGTAGATGATTTTGTGATTATTTATTTTTTTATCCTTTAATTTTAAATATTATTATATATGTATATAACATACATAGTACCTATCTAATAATATAAATACATATATTATATAGTAGATGGATTAATTTTTGACAAAATATTGCATTTTAAAATGTCATTGTATGCATAATAATATACGAGTAGGTACTTGTAAAGTTTCAAGTACCTACCCGTACTAATTTTTAAATTACTACAAAATAAACAGTGGATACTTTATTATTTTTAATAATTTTATTTGAATAAATTATTGCTATAATGCTATGTATACCTAGTATAATAGTATATTATGGTAATATCAGGTAAATGGTTGATGTAATTGTAATAGCTAATAGCCTAATAGGTATATACTCTACATTATTTCTTTACATAGGTAAATATATTCTATAATAATAATAAATAATATGTTTAAATGTATTTTATTATGTTTATAATGTGTTATCATATTATATTATATACTTCAGCCTCGAAGAATGTGTTATTGGTCCACACACCTGAACTGTGTATGTGTGTAGACTAGATGTACTACTGTAGAGTCTACAGTCGCTATAGACTCAATCAAAACGAGATTAACAGGTTTAAATGGTTTAATCATAATTCATAACAGAAGATTGATCATACAAGTAAAAAATATGTCTATCTATATTATCATTAACTGTAAAAGTGGGTAAATAGGTAATTTTGAAGTTTGCTCCTTGAGTTTTAACAACTCAAACAGCCACCGTTGTAAACTACACTAGGTAGGTCGTGCATAGTTAATAACAAAAAAAGTATATACGTAAATATGTAATTAATAATAATTATCATATTATTCGTATCGTATCATAATTCATGAATATATCTTATAAGTTAAAAAATAATTATGAATACAATTCTATTGAGTCTTAAGCGACCCATTCACGATATAATTAATCATACGACATATTGTACAACTTTGTTTAATAGTTTGATACGATTATCGTAACGTGTATGATATTTTATTGTTGAACAATGTGTAGTACGATGAGATGAAGTTTGAACTTGTGTAAAATCTATCGTATGACAAGTTCGCCATACGACAAATCGTAACATGCCTATTAAACATAAATAAAATATATAAAAATAAAACAATGAAATATTTATTAATCACCAACATTTTTAAAAATATATTTATTGTAATTAAAATATAATCTTAGTAGTAAGTATAATCTTCGATTATTGTTCTTATTTATAACTTCTAAAGGTTTTCCAGGACTCTTTTTAACTTTAAAAATTGTAAATTAACAACGGTTCCTATTTTTCATAACATAGACCCGAAATAGTTTTATGGCCTCGTGATGCACTTCAACAATTTCGCGTACACAATACATCTGTCACCACCAAGAAGTTTGCAAATACACAATAAAAATGAAGTCAATATGATAAACTAACGATTACTATAAAATATGACACAAATCGACCTTACCCTTAATATTGATATAAGATAATCACTAACCTAACCTTTTAAATATATTATCATAATATTGTAAATTGTTATTATCATTAAGTTTTGAATATTTTTCATTATTCATTATCATTACATCGTATCACGACTACTTATTAATATTTTGTTTTTACTGTCGGAATTGTTTGTATTCTCGATACAATTCTTATTTCGGTATACTATTTATAATATTTTCTGTACTCCATATTCTCCTTCCATTCCGTGTCTCATAAACACTATATAAATTACAGTCCACTATCACCGCACAGCTAGTGCCAAAACTGATTCAAGACGAGCAGTAACCACTATAGCCACAATCGATCGGCCGTGAGCGGACAATATAACATGGTGACATAAACTATTACGCCATCGACCTACCACGGCTCATCACACCGGGTTGTCCCTCACACAAATCTATTTTAGCGATATTTATAGATAAAATTAAAATAAATTAAATATAATGTTATTGTTATTTGTATTTTGTTTTTAATTAATTATAATGTGTACGAATAATAAATTTAAAAATGTTAAGACACGTACACGCAACATTTATTATATGTCTTATAAGCACCTGATTCCAAACTCGGTGTAGAAACACTGTCCGAACCGTTACTGATTTCAACCACGATGTGACCTATAATTCACTTGTATACGGTGGATGTAAACATACGCTTCCGCGGAAGGAACAGGATCCATCGGCATACATCGACGATACAGGTCATCGAGTCAATAATATATGTTCGAACTGGACAACGGCGCGTAGAACAGCACAATCGTAATCGCTGCAGTTCCAATCGCCGGCTGTTTTCCGGATGGTCTGGTATTTCCGGCGTGAATGTATTTGGTTTCCGCTCTGAAGCCGGCTGATCGACTACGGAGAATCGGATAGATCTTTACCCATTGAGCGTGGACGACGACGGATCGCGACGCAGTCGTTACGATGAGAACAGTGAAGATGTTTCCTCGGCAATCGTCGTTGCTGCAGTTGTCGCAGTGCTCGAACTCGTTGAGCTCGAAATGAGTTTGTTCGTGAATATTTTCGACAGTTTCCGTTGAAGCTCAAATTTTATATATGTCATCCATCCGCGTGATCTGTCCTCGATCGACATAGTCGTCACTCGTCAGTAGACGATGCGACAGTGAACTGTCGAGCCCATCGCCGTCACCACCCGTCGTCCCTGTCCAATACGGGGAACGTTTGCCTAGACTAGACAACGGCAATTTCGTGTGTTATAATAGTACATATTGTCTGTAGAATATAATAATCATAATAGTTTTAATTAAACTGTCGTGAAAATATTCTATATAGCGTCTATTTTAGATTTTTTTAATATTATTAAAGTACACTGTAAGATTTTTTACATATTTTTAATATATTCAATACTTAACCTACAGTGCTCGAATCAAATAGGCCACCGTATACCCGGACAATGTTAACTTACTCCAACTTTGCCCTTGAAAATCGGGCATTCTGCACTTCTAACGCACGCAGCAATACATGCGTACAGCGGAGCGTTTGATCCGCTCCCACGTAGACGCGAAACGCCTTCTACTGATACTCGCCTGAACAAGCACCTCCTTACCCAACTCCTCTATCACCACCGGGCGCTCCACGTCATCATTTACTACGACGTCTTGAACCAGTGGCAGTTGAACAATTTCTTTGTTAACCGACTACACTGTGTCAATATCCGGTGTATTAATAACGACGTCTTCTGGCTGACTCGTGCCATTTTGTAAGACTTCTACAATAATATCTTCGGACGACGTCTGTGTGTCAAATCGACCTCTGTTGTTCTCCACGCGTAGTCGCACCATTTTTTGAATAACATTTATAACACGTACCAATTGAATAGATACATCGTCTTCGGGGATGATGCCAAAGCCGTCATTAATTAAGTCGAATTTTATAAAACGAAGTACCGTGTAAAGAGCCATTTTGTGTATAATATTAATATGTGTGTTTATGGAGATAAACAAATGATGTAAAACGTCTAGGACTATTGAAATGCAAATGAAAATCGTCGCCGAGAATTTTGAATATTACGACGGTTATTGAGTTGTTTGTATTGCTAGCCAGCAAGTACCTACGTTTATCAATCTAATCGGCCAGTTTATAGAAAAAATGTTTTAAAACGACGATAATAATTTTTGTACTGTACTTTTAGGTGTTTTATTTTGTAATTATAATATTTCATTGCTTTCGATTGAACATGTAAATATTTTAAATAACATTAATAATACCTAAATTAACTTAACAAACTTAAACTTAGGTAGTTATGTAATGTCAGTGAGTTTAATATATTATTCGCGTTCGTACGTCGGTTATTCCCAAGGACTGTACAATAATATTTTATTATTAATATCATTATTTTATATCATCTGTGAGCTATTTCCAATCGATTGATTGGCAACGAAAATATAACATCATGACAATGCAAATGTTTTGATATCGTTGTTGTTTCTTTATTTAGCACAATATTTTAATTTCGAAAAATCATTGACGATTTTGAATTTCTTAACCTAATATGTATATTAGGTTAGGTTATCTAGTTATTATGGGGGTTATCTCCCCACATTGGCTACTTTTATTCTGACTTTCAGAAAACAAATTATTAGACATTAGAGTTGTTACTAGTTATAAAGTCATTGCTATTGATTATTAGTAATAAGTTATTGCTTATAAATTATATTTATTATTATTATATACTTTATGTTCTCTCATTCTCTGCCTACGTATTTAATTTTAAAAAGGAAAATTTTTTTTAAAACCTATTATTAAAAGGTCGGAAACATGGTTATTGCTGTATTTTTCTATGCAAATGTTTATTTAGATTTAAGGCCTAAATTATTGAGTTTTTTTAATATGTACTAATAACTAGTGTAGTAGAAATAGAATGTAATTTTTGATTGTACAAACATATTTTAGGTACTAAAAGATTTAATTTTAATGAACATAATTTGAAAATATATTTAATTATTAATTTTAATTCAAAAAAGTAATACACTCATCAATTTTTTTTTTTTTTGAGTTAATTTAATTATAATTAAGAATTTAAAGTTTTTTTTATATGACTTATATTTTTATTTTATTAAATCCGGTATTTTCTTAAAACATATATCATACCCATCGAAAATTCCTGGGCACCCCAATGTAACGTATATGATTTTGTGATTATTTATTTTTTTATCCTTTAATTTAAAAATGCATAGGTATAATATAATGCAACCGTCTAATATAATATAATTATTCAAATTTTTTTTTTTTTACTTATATGTTCAATAAATTGCACTTTATATCTTATATTAACTTAATACACACCTATACGCCACTTAATACTTTTTTAGTATAAAACTTACCTCATCTAATCCAATTATTTAATTTATCTCTTTTTATTATTGACACCTGTAAAACAGTGGAATAAACAAATCACATGCAAAATGAATTATAAAACTTATTTATTGGTAAAAAAAATGAAAACATCATACCTACTACTTGGTCATTTCATTACCTCAAAGAGACCAACCATCCGAATTAATTATATTAACGAACATTATATATTATTAATTGTTTACACCTAAGTCAATTTAGTTAGCTTTAACAAAGTATTATTAATTATTCTTAAACAACAATTATGCGTTATTATATTCAAATAAGCCAATATTGTGTAATATATTCCAAATATATATATATATATAGATTGTGTAATTGTAAGTCGTATTGTTGAACATAAAAAATAATTTCATGTGCAGAAAGAATTCATTATTCTCGATATCATAAATTTATTACACATTACACCCATATAATACACGTAACAACATACAGATCTCTTGAGTTTCGACTCTTGACTATATTCTTGACATTATTCTCAACATTTATAATTGAGATTGTTATAATAAAATTATAAGTAACGTACTCACAAGTCAAAACACGTTTATCAAGAATTTTATTTATAGGTATTTACTATTTATTTCATATACGTTTATAGTTTTATACGAACTACATTATTGCAATTATAATAAAAAAAATATACGTTACTATATAATGTTATGAACTATTATAAGTTAACTAGAATTGTGGTTTTTTCTTTTTTAACACTAATTTATGTAAATGTTACGGTTTTGTTAAGTTCGCATTGTAAATATTGTCTTCTAATTTGATCGTGATAATATCGAATCGTAGGAACACAACAACTGATTTAAATAGCACACATAAATATAGTATATAACAATTGTTTAAAATAATTATTACGGTTTATAGATATTTATTTCACCTGACGAGGTTTATCAAACAAATTCTGTAACGGTTTAAAAATAAGATAACTTAATAAGAATAACCGCGTATAAACTATAAGCTTAACTTATAGTCATAGTAGTAAGTATAATATATTAATTCAATACCTTTGCGGATAAGAAGTTATTAATTTATTAAATATATGTATATAATGTATTTATCTACTAATTAGTTATATACATACAAGGTTGTTCGTATAATTAGTACGAATATTTTGATATTTTTCAGTGTTTGTAAAAAGAATTTTAGGTGATTATATATTTTGGAAAAAAATTGAGTATAAGAACAGGAATAATACTATTATTTTTTTTTCAATTTTTATTTTAGAAAATATTCTGCTCCAGCAGTTTGGAGTATGAAATAAAAATGATAATAATAATGTTTTTATTCAAAAAAGTAAAAAACTTATAAGAAGATGTTAATAAAATAATAAAAACATAATTTTTGTTGATAAAATATGTGTTTATCTTTAAAATAGATTACCCGTGTAGATCTTAATTAAAAAATATACATTATTCACATACCAATAATTTACAAGTATCATGGCTGTTTAATTATTTCAATTAATCCATTAGTTTTATATAACTGTTTCAACAACTGAATACTGTACTCTTGATAAAAATCTTTGATTAATGGAAATTTTCAATTATTTCTAAATTGTTAACAATGAATTACAGATTACAACAATCGAATAACGAAAAACACTACTGTTAGTAAATAGTTCTATATAGTACTATAGTATTATATACTAAATAGTACGTCATCGCTTTCTACGGCGTTTTGAGCGAGTGGCAGTTGAACATTATCTGTGTCGACCAACTACACGGTCTCGATATCCGGTGTTTTAATAAAGAAGTTATTAAAACACCGGATATCTGGTTGACTACTCATGCCAATTTATAGTAATTTTTAATAATTAACAATTTATAATAACGGAAGACCCTACTGTTAGTATTATTTAGTATGTATAAGACGCAGAATACTAATTGCATGTCCATGTGAAATATCATAATTGTATAATAGTCATAATTGGTGTAAAAATTTAAATTAAAATTAAAGTCTAGTAAATACTGTGGATAACAATATTCTTATCTATAAGTTTAATACAAGTTATTGGGTTAAATCAATCTGATTTAATAAATTGATTATTTGAACAAGTTCGATGGTTGTTATGTAATCGCTAATAAAAAAAACATCACAACGGCTCTGCACATTGCATGTATATAAAAGAGAAGACGTCTAGACGAGTATAATATTTATCTAAATTCGTTTTGCGTTTGCGGGAGGCGACGGAACAACAACCTGTGCTATACCAACAATCGGAGACGTACGCACACAATATACGTGTCGGTTTAAGTGACAGTAGTAGTTATAGTATCAGTGTATGTGGTGACTGAGATATAGCACCGGCCGGCATCATCCGAAGTGTAAATTATAGTATTTTTTGATAACGGCGTAAGCTACGTACAGTTATACAGTTGTACAAAGATGCAATATGTCGCTGTCGACGATACAGTATTTGACGAACCGACAACGTACGTAAAATTGTGGTTCTCAGTCGAAGACGTCGCATAGGACCACTGTAGCTATGCGGAGTCGGGTGTATGAGAATGAGGAGGCACTGCGGAGTTTGGCGATAAATCACCAACGCACGTTCTCCGGCACCACGTCGTGTAACGGGTTCACGGGTATCGATTATGGACGCGTTTACAATCGTGTGGACCGACGTCGAGTGGGACCGAAGTGGATGACGATACTGCCGCAACGACACTAATAGCGGTTATGGCTATTGTTACCGATTTACGGCGATAGCTCGACAATTAATCGTTACGGAAAAATGCAACCGACTGCTTATGATGGTCACGAAACGTCATAAACAACGGTGTAGTAAGAGCAAGACTGCATTGCGTGTACATAGGTAACGACAAACGGTACAGAAGTTAGCTTGCGGCGGTGGAACAACCGGCGAAGAAGCCGGAAAATAATGATAAAAATACTGAAGCGTTTAATACCGAGTAGGTGTCATGAAGTGGCGGTACATTCGGACGCACGTCATAATAATGTATAAAAACGGGCCGGTATACGACGTATACTGCTGACAAATGACCGAACGCAATGGGACACGCATATAATAGGGCGACCGATAAAGAACCGATCGAAATCGCAAATGGTATGAAGTAAAAAAATATAAATAAATCAAATATCGTGTGATATGGGATTACGGGTACTCACAACCAATGGTCAACATGTTTTTGAGTGTTGCAGTGACGACGTCTAGTTCCGGTGGCATGACGGTACTGAACGAGATCCATGTATATTATATATATATATATATATATATCCTAACCTTGGCAGTGACGACGATATATGTATATATTTATTATATATCAAAATATCGCAGTGACATAAAATTACATCACTGAAATCGTGTCACGGACTAAACGAGTAAACCGATCCGAGTTAGCACCGTTATGACGCGTGTTTTAGGCTTGAGGCGTCGTCCGGAAAAAGTGCATATTACATGGCGGTATTGACAACGTAAATGATGTGTCACCGGCGGCCTACGCACAAACGATCGGTATAATATAGGCGATGATGGAAAAGCAATGGGAATACCAAAACGAGTGGTACTTTGTCGGGCGGCTATGCATTTATATAAACATATATATATATTCAATGATTGTAGCATATACCTGTTACATTTTATACAAGTACTTATATATGCATATATTAATTTAATAATTTAATATTCTAATTTCTTATATTATATTATGAAATAATATATTATTTACTATAACTTATAACTCACCGGTCCATAAGGGTTTGTAGTAACTTTACCTGTACGATTTACTTTCGAACACTTTCAACGAATATTTGATTTATTTATTCTTAAAATGGTTTAATCATTACCATATTAAATAATTTAAGATTTAGCTTATTGTAGTTTATTTTTGGTTCATAGTATACTCGTTTTTCAGAGTGCAAATGTTATGCTCTAATGTGTCATCTTATCATGTAAAATATATTTTCCGGTTTATTCATACTGTACAAAGCATCCGCGGTATACAACTCTAACAATGGATAGTAAAACGTGTTCGTTTACTGTATTATTATTATGACCACCTATTAGTGGCTGCTGTCTCTCAATAATGCAAATCACAATAAAATTGTAATTTCCTAAAATATGGTTTACATGTGACACGATAGTTATTTTTTAAATACTTATTAAACATTAAACGATTTAAATCTTCAAACAAATCAGTATTATATAATACTTTTATTATAAATTTAAACAAAATAAATTGCTTTACACGTAAAACTCAGAAGCAGTAACGTCCATTTCAATTTTAATTTTTCCCATATATCTAGCGTTTTTAATAGCTGTTTAAATTAAACGCAAACGTGCTTTGCTGTTAAGAAAATTTTGTGCAAACCCACCTTCATTACCAACTAATATAACATCCAATCCATATTTACTATTTAGCCTTGATAACATTTTTAAGATTGTGGTATCGCTCTTTAGTACCTATATCTGGTTGCTTATTTTACTCAGCTTTCCCGGTGTATTCTTACAAGTAGTACATGTAGTCGATGTTTCTCAATACTAATTGCTGAACGTAGTTTGCTGCATTATCTTTTATCTCTTGCAATAAGCTTTGAAAATTTTCTAACGATTTTAAAAGTCGTTAATTTCTAATAATTGATTTATATACTCAAAAATAAAAAATATAACAGTATATGTCACATTTATATAAATATATATATATATATATATAAATGTATTTATTTGCGACACAAAAACCAATCTAACCAATAAAACTATAATAAAATTAATCATACAATGAATTAAATCAATACTAATCCGTCATGCACACTTATTGGCTGTATCGAAGTGGAGTTAAGAGAATTATCAAAAAATCTAGTCAAATCTCACATAAGTAGTTAGAATATAATTTAAGTATGATGAAAACTCGACTGCAGTGTAGAAAAATGTTACCGATGGCGAAAAGAGAGCGAGAAAATGTTGCGTTATTGAGAGACGTACAGCAATGAATGTACAGATGCAGATCCACGACCACCATCATCGAGTTAAATCAAATATATTTAATATAATCAAAGCAGCCAAAGCGGTACTGCGGAGTCAGTTTAAATAACGTTATTATATATACTGATATACATGATATTTTTGTATGAGCCATAAAAATTATAATCTGACTAACAAACAAACTTGCAAAAAAACTGCAATAGACCACAAAAGATTAAAACTAAATATAGACAATAAGAAAAAAGGTTATCATTTTCAAAATATAGGTAAAGTGTTTATGATATATAATAATACATTATTTTGTATCATTTTAAATTATAATTTAAGTTACAAATGGTACGATTTGTATTTTAGAACACTTAAATGCAATAATGTTTCATTTTCATTCATAAAACAAAAACTTATAATGTTAATTTATAGTTTTAATATTTGATTTGAACAATATTCGTTATTAATAAGAATAATTTAAAACAATAAAAAATGATATAGTTTAATTAGTAAGTATAATTCATCATAATATAGTGTGTCGGAAAATCGGGTTTCGGTAAATTGAATTGTCGGCCAATCGGTACCGGAATCGGAGTCAATGTACTAGAGAGTTAAGAAACGTCTTGATACTACTAAAATACATGCTATGAGAATAATATAATTCATAAACCTAATGTTGTATAATATCGAAATAAAGATCGCCTAATAAAAATTTATTATTAGAATTAATATCCAGAATAAAGTATAAACATGGAACGACATTCTAAACAAATTTTCTAAACCTTAAATATGGCAGCGAATACAATTCATATGATTTTTAAATCGTTAATATATTAATCATGAGTACCTAGCCTCGTTACATAGATTTAGTTAAATCATAATATCAATACAACATTAAAAGTATTTAATTTATAATGTTTGCCTTATAACGATACTTATTGTCGAAAAATGACTGCGAAGTAGTATAGTTACATAAGTAGGAACTTAATATGTTATTTGATATTAAAATAAATATGATATTGTTTTATTTAGACTCTGATAGTCTGATGTCAGCATTACAATGTATTGGTACTCTGACGGCGGTGTAGAATTGCACTGCTTTTGGAACCCGAGTGAAGTTCGATCTTTACCTTTTTTTTTAATGAGTGCAGTTCAGCCATTACCTTTATTAACCTAAGTGCAATAAGGCCCAGCTCGAGTGTTTAAACACACCTATCAAACTTGAGTTTTGCCGCACCTTAGACTTCTACAATTTTCATATCTTTGAACAACGTGTGATGTACGTCGGATCTACTATGGCTGTTGTTCTGCATGGATAGTCGCATCATGCTTTGAATAATGTTTTAACATTTACCAATTGAGTAGATCCACATGGATGATGCTAAAGCCGTTATTAATAAAGTCGAATATTATAAGACAGCTACTTTAATATTAATATTAATATGTGGCTTAATGTGTTGAAAAGGTAGTAATCATGTTAAACGTCTAGGACTGTTGAAAATAAACTCGAAATAAATTTCATCCGTCATAGGCACCGAGAATTTCGAACATTTTCCATGCGACGGTTATTGCGATATTTGTATTATTAGCCAGCAGATACCTACGTTTATCATCCTAATCGGCCAGTAGATATAACTTTTTTAAAGGACGAATTGGATTTGTACTGTACTTTTAAGTGAGTATTTTATTTATTATAATATTTTACTAATTTCGATTGAACTATACATAATATACATACATTGAAACATTTTAAATCACATTAGTTAGGTACCTAAATTATATTATTGACATACATACACCTACCTACACACCAAGCATACACTAAAACTCACTAACTATGCTCAAGGATCTTTTCAACTTTTTTGAGTTACTATATTATAATTCTCCTTAATCACACAGGTCAGTAATAGCACAATACCAAGTATTTCGATTACCCACTAGTACACGGTCTATTATTGTTGTGACAATGTGACATTTATATTTTATGATTAGAACACATAATATTAAAACAAAAAAAACAGATTGTTGATTCAATTGACAATATTAAAATATGTTATAACTTAATGAACGCTCGAACAACTGTCAACCAACAACAGTGATCTTGTGCAAGTCTCGTGATCCTGCATTCCTGCGGATGCCACCGGCGGGTTGCTGATGGCTTTTGACATGTTGTACTGATTTTTCCTCCGGAGACAACAACGGATCGAGACGCACACACATGTCTCCAGCCATCGCGATACACCGGCAATTATTCGTCGTTGGGGACGGTCCGTCGGGTCGAGGCGACGCTCTCCTGTACAAGGTATACGTCGGTTAATTGCCGATCGCTACGAAAATTGCCCGTGACTCGGCAACAGACGCGGTGGGCTGGTTCACCATGACGTGTTGCGTGACCGACACGACTGCCGGCAGATCAGTAAATCGCACGTCGTCGTCGTCGGGTTGTACGTCCTGAAAGTGATGGCCGTTGACGATCACCGAACCTCTCGCGTTTATTTCGAACCTAACCTTTGATCGTGCACCACATTGAATCCGCCCAACCAATCATGTTCGACACCGTCGTCAATTTGGTTGTACTTTGTAATGCTGTCATCAGATACTAAATAAAACAAAACCATATTTATTTTAATATCTAATTACATATTAAGTTTTTTTTCGTATTTTTTCGACAACAAGTATTGAGATAAGGCATACGTTATAAATTAAATACTTTTGATGATTGTATTGATATTATGATCTAATTCCACTAGGCGAGGCAGTTATGACTAATATAATAACGATTTAAAAATTATATAAGTTGTATTTGCCTTCATCTTTAAGATTTAGACAATTTGTTTAGAATGTCGTGCTATGTTTATACTTTATTCTGCATATTAATTCTAATAATAATGTTTTATTATGCGATTGTTCTTTAGATATTATACAACACTAAGTTTATAAACTCTACCCTCATGACTTATGTATTTTGGTAGTATCCGGAGTCCAGACATTGCTTAACCCGCTATTACATTGAGTCGTTTATTTTGCCATTCTTTACTTACGGTACTCTCCGATTGTTTTAACTTATTAAATACATATACAACACATAACGATTACCGAAAAATAGACATAACTGAAACCATGAATAATCTATGGCATAATACAGTGTATGCGGATGGGACAAGGTTAAAAAGAATAAAAAGTATACGGCACTAGTCACCTCGAAATATAATATTCTCTTTAGTCTTGGCCGGTCGGAGGTGGAAGAATATCATGAGCCTTTTTTTTTTATTACTGTGCGTAACGATAGTAACGGACGGCAAACAGATGCGGAGTGCGATGTTATTGTGCGCGATGACATTGGTGATTAACATGCGATTAAAGTGCTGCGGAATCGGCGATCACCGGCGACATAACTCGGACGTCAAAATCCGATGACAGAAAATACGAGGCAGCTAGTCCAGTATCGCACAGGTTCTGGCAATGGATTATAATTATTGCCTCGTCGGTGATGTCTCTCATAAAAGATATGTCTTTAATATATGTCTATAATATTATGTCTGCATCCGGTCGCCGTCGATGTCCGCGCATCAACATCGTACCTGGAAATTCTTGATCGGTACAGCTGAAAGTTATATTCCAACCAAATCACCCCGCACAGTCACGGCCAATAAATATGACACTATTTATCGTTTACCGCTGTTCGCTGTCCTACTCGACAGTACTACTGTCCGCTGTCTTATTCACCATTGCCGCTAGCCTCACTGCCACGATATGTTATATAATTGGTTGCTTTCGGTGATTAAGGATCTGCACGTGTACATAAATTATTATTATTTTCGTTAGTGTTGCGTGTACTGGTTAGTTAATTGGGACACATTGGGCAAATCAACCAAATAACTAACAAACCGATACATGTCAGGACTATGCTAATCTTTCCCTATTATTATTGTCCCTTTTATGTGGTACCCAAAATAAGTGGATTCTACAGTTTATATGTATATAGATAATTTGAATACGACAACGAATCTGTATTTAATGTAACTGTGTTGATAAAACATGTGTCATGTAACTACAACAAAACATAATATTAAAATCAGGGTCACCGAGATAACGTGTTTTCATTTGTCTGTGTTTAGTCCACCAACTATTTTTTTATGTATTTTAATAAATGGCAATGTTTGTGTGTAAGAAATCAATTTAAAATAATAAGCATTAATATTTATAATAATTTATATATTATATCATGAGAATCATATGAAAACCACAAGCCTGTAATATTAGTAATTACAGTCTCATGTACTTAAATAGTGGAATTAATGACAATTAATTTATTCTGTGGGTTTATTTCTGTGGAGTGTTAATTCGTATAAATTTTAATAATATTAAAGTTCGTCAAGTTTCTTCTGAATCACTTCATGTTAGATATAAGGTTAAATTAGTGACAGCACGGAAAACTTTCCTAAGCCAAGTTTGGTATTAGCTCGTATGGATCATATATAAGTAATAAATCATACGTAGGTATGAAAAAACACAAAAGCACACTTGGTTATAATCTTGCCACGCCACTGGCTATATACCTATTAATTAATTTATAGTACTTAAGTGTTTAATAATTAGTATTATTTCTAATCAACGTATGTTAGCTATGGACACAACATAAATCGTATAATATTTATTAATTTTTATATTATAATTTATGATAAATGCTTATAAAATAATACGCTAACTAAATAATATTGTTATTTGTTTTCTTTAAATAAATATAATGAACTTATAAACTACATACCTATTAAACTGTTTATTTTTTAATATTGTTAATAATATACTTTACATCAGTTTTGATTATAATTATTATTGTACCTAATTTAATTGAGTTTTAAAACCATTCTGTAAAATGTTTACAAATATTTAAAACCGTAATTTTAGAATCGTTCATTGAACATGTTGTAGTTCTTTGCACGTAGATTTGTCAATGCTTGTCACAAAAAGTTTTAAATTATTTTGTAAAATCTTATGTTTTTTATTAAACAACTATATTGATGAACTCATTTTTAAATGAAAAAAAAAGATATATTTTTGTTTCTAATACTTATAAGTTATAACACTTAATCAATATTTGAAATTAGTGTTGTATGTAAAAGCAAAAATTATCTACTCTTAAAAAATATGTTGTATTGAAAAACTATTTATAAAATACCCTTAATTCTGAAATAGGTCATTCATTATACAATGATAACTAGGTGAAAATTAATACATAATCAGTCAAATACAATAATTAAATTTTCAACGCTTATTACAAAAATGTGTGCTAAATTGTATATCTGTCTCATGTAGTCATATAAACGTATGAATTATTTGAATTAATTAATTAATTAAATATTGTGTTTCAATACGTTTTTATGTTTACTTAAGTTTATGCAATCGTCCGACAACTATGACACTGTTTGAATGTTGTTGTATGTCCTAATATATGTTATTTATGTACAAGTAATTATTTTAGTATAAAGAATAGAGAATAGAGAATAGGGATTTAGATCCGAACCTAACTAGGTACTAGAGCCAATTATATGCTTAAAAATATTAAAATTGAATATTTTAATGTTATTATAATAATATTATAAATCATAAATATAATAATATAGTATTATATTCCACAAATAAACAATAGAAAGATGACTATGTTACCGGAAATAATTGTTTTTATTAAGTTTATGTAAACACCATGCTATATTTTAATTTATAAGTATTATATAAATATGTATAGATGTGTAGTATTTCTTTTAAGTAACTCTTGTATTTTTCAATTAATAAATATTTATAACTTTTTATTCCCATTTAATATTTGAAAAAAAAATCTATATTTATTTATATTTAAACATTTTAAACTATACCCTTATGTTTAGTCCATATTTAATATAAATATTATAATCATATTGTTATTATTCGTTTTACCTATTATATAATACCATATTATTGATAATCATTATTTATATATTGTTATTTTTATTTTTATTATAATTTTAATCATATGACATACTATTTTAATTATATTTTTTTTAATTAATTTATTATTTGCATACCTATTATTATATTATTAAAATTTTGTATCGTTATCGGCGATTGTAGTTTGTTGTTCCGTCACAGAACACGGGACCGCCGGAGTTAATCACCAATAACACGAGTATAAAAGACCATACGACCCACCACAGGTCAACAGTCATTCACCTGATCTTGCTACAGCAAGACCCACCCGGGCAGACATGCGCATTGAAGGTGAAAGACATCCATAAAAACCTATCGGACAGTATTAGTATCAATCAATAGTGCATAGTTAGAATATTCCTGCATTGTACTGATTGATACCTCCAGTGTAGTCAATGTGGAAATAGTCGGAGTATTCAGGCATTGCACCGACGGTCATACCGTTCGGTAGGCTAATGTGCCCCATCGTGCGGTACTTTTTATTCCATCTCGTCATGTTTTTTTTTAGAAGTATACATACATATAATATTTTAGCTATGTAAAACTTTCTTTCACCTATAATTTACTCCAGTAATAAACTAACTTTTCTTTTTTTTTCTCTTGTACAAATATTATTGAAATATTTCAACACTTAATCTCTGCTACTTGGTAATCCGGTTGATTTACGAATATGGGAATTCAACAAAAGTACTTAACAACGAACCAATAAACGGGAGTTTTATTTCTAACATTATTCGATTATGAACAATATTTTTTGGTAGTCCATTCTAGAACTGTACTAAGGTATTCGAGTTACAATTGAAAATAAATACATAACATATAAATCAATAACAATTATTATTGGTAAATCAGTGATGTGCTATTCAGAAGTACCTAATTATTGAAATTATTGCATAAAAACTTAATCGTCCGAAAATTAGCGAATTGTTCGAGAGGAAAATAAACTAGTAGGTATACTTCCATCAAAAATACCTGTCACCTATAAAGGCTCATTTCAAGATTCATCACTAGGGACACTAAAGAATTTTCTTCCGCTATTGCACACATGTTTCTCAAGTCTAACACATTTTTACGCTCTTAAAAATACATAAAATTAGTTTTTTTTCAAACCACCAACAGGTGTCCATGGTAATGAATGATTAATACATAATTTTTATTGTTTAGTAATTATCTATAGCTAAAAACACCTACATTTAAATCTAAAATGACTAAACAAATATATATATAATAGTAATACATTATGACGTGTATCACATTACTCGTTTAGTACGGCGCATTGTACAGACAATTTGATTACATTTATGCGTAGAGCAACATATTAATGATAATATAAAACCTATTATAATGTCTAATAGACATTTTATTGTATCTTATAAAAGACATATAGTCCATTGTAGATGAAAAAAAAACATTTCACAAAATGTGTATGAATTTGTTTTTTATATATACTACGTGTGAACTTACAACTGAATGATAAATCAGGCCTGCGCAACACACACACATATATATATTTATATACATTAGCCATTTTTGAAGCTTTTATTTCTAGGTTTCTTTATTAAACTAAATTATAATTTATCATTATTAGTAGCTACATAGTTTAATTTATTGTGTATTTGTTTAATTATTTGAATGCATTCATATGATATTAGCAAAACACCAAGAATTTTATTTTATTATTATTAGGCGTATGCTGTACCCACTTATTATTATATATCTGTAAAATGACTATTATAAATTATAATATAATTTATATTATCTAAAATATTTATACATTAATTTGTGAGTAATAATTATTTATTTTAGCTGTACTATTAAAAACTAAAAATAAGAAAATCAATCTACCTATCAATCTGTTGTAATTTTAATAGTTCAGCTCCAATAGCTGTCTATTTAATCTAAATATATACAGTAAAATATTATTATATCATAGAGCATGGACAGTTATAATTATAAATGATTTATATAGTATATTGTATATCTTTTATTATATAATAATATTAGTACAATTCTATTATTAGACAAGTGTTGAATTCAAATATTATTAACCGTAGGATGGGAATTATATTTTATGTAACTGGATTACTTTGTTTTTAAATAAAAATTTTTTTTCTATAAATTATATTTTACTTACACAAATGCTTGCGATATATGCATTGAAATATGTTAACTATTTATAAATAAACTAAAATTTGATTCTTAAAATTATAATAAAATATTTGTTAAGTGTTTCAAGTATTTTGCTACATATACTAAGGTTTAAATAATAATTATTTTTATACTTTATTTTATTTATACATTTTTATATTTTACAATTTGTTTTATCATTAAAGAAAATTTAACGAATTGACAATAACAATTAAATGGCAACATTGCATACACAACCGTACGTAATCGTGTTGACGACATAAAAGAGAATGCACAATTATGCTTTACGCGGTCTTACGTACGAATAGGCAGCGTTGTCGCTGTTGTCGATAAGAAGGTTCACGCAAGAGAGCGAGACGACCAGCGGCCGATACTCGTCCGTACCGACTTGTCTTCCCATCCAAACATGTGCGTTTGAGACGTGGTGCCGGTGTCGTGTCGTAGTTGACTGTGGTACCGTAATGGTGGCTGTAAAGGCGTAGACCGGTCACTGCAAACCGGAACAGGATTCAGACAGTTATCGCTATAATATGACGAGACAGGTCATTGAAAAAATAGTTAATAATATATGTCCGAAATAGACAGCGGCGTGTAGAACAACGCAATCGTAGTCGCTGCAGTTCCAATCGTCAACAGTGTTCCGGATGGTCTGTTATTTCTGGCGCTCTGAAGCCGGCTGGTCGATTACGGAGAAGCAGATAGATCATTACCTGTTGAGCGTAAACGATGATGGAATGCGACAAAGCTGTTACCAAGAAAACAGTGAACATGTTTCCTCGGCAGTGGTCGTGGTTGTAGTTGTCGTAGTATTCGAACTCAATAAACTCGAGATGAGTTTGTTCATGAATATTTGCGACGGTTTCCGTTGAAGCTTACATTGTATCTATGTCATCCGTCCACGTGATCGACGCCGTCTGTCTTCGATCGACATAGTTATCGTTCGTCAATAGTCGACGCGACAGTAAACGATAGAACCCATCGTCGTCACCACCCGCCGGCCAAGACCAATACGGAGAGCGTATGCCTGGACTAGACAACGACAATTTTGTGTATTACAGACTATAATACATAATAATTGTAGAAAATAATAATCATAATAGTTTTAATTAAATTGTCATGATAATATTTTATATAGCGTCTATTTTTGATTTTATATGATTATTTAAGTACACTGTGAGATTTTTTTTAGATATTTTTAATACATTCAACATTATCAAAACCTAAGTAAGGTAAAAACCACTTTTTTGAAAAATAATATTTTGTAAGTTTTCTCGGTGAAGGATTTATTTTTTGACTCTGAAACTTTACAGGCATTGTCAGACTGGTCCCTAAAACGGTTTACGCGCAAAAAAACACAAAATTGTCGATATTTTTTTTTATACTACGGCAGGCCACGGCCTGTGTTCATTTATTGCCGTTTTTCAACTTAAAATCTAAATTTACGTATTTTTAAATCGGAAGCGTACACGCGATGACTCTAAATACGTGAAAACCTGTACAAGGGACCGTCGGACTTTCCTCCTATTTCAGAAAATTGCGGAAAATCCAAATTTAAACCACCTAAGTACGGTAAACACCACTTTTTTGAAAAATAATGCTTTGCAAGTTTTCGTGGTGAAGGATTTATTTTTCGACTCTAAAACTTTATACGCATTATCAGACAGGTCCCTAAAACGGTTTAGGCGCAAAAAAACACCAAATAGTCGATATTTTTTTTTTATATAACGGCCCCCCACGATTTCTGTTCATTTATTGACGTTTTTCACCAAAAAATCTAAATTTACGTATTTTTCAGACGGAAGCGTACACGCGATGACTCTAAAAACTTGGAAACTGTACAAGGGACCGCCGGACCTTCGTCCCATATCAGAAAATTTCCGAAAATCCAAATTTAAACCTTTAAGTACAGTAAAAACCACTTTTTTGAAAAATAATGCTTTGCAAGTTTTCGTGGTGAAGGATTTATTTTTCGACTCTAAAACTTTATACGCATTGTCAGACAGGTCCCTAAAACGGTTTAGGCGCAAAAAAACACCAAATAGTCGATATTTTTTTTTATATAACGGCCCCCCACGATTTCTGTTCATTTATTGACGTTTTTCACCAAAAAATCTAAATTTACGTATTTTTCAGACGGAAGCGTACACGCGATGACTCTAAAAACTTGAAACCTGTACAACCGACCGTCGGACCTTCGTCCCATATCAGAAAATTTCCGAAAATCCAAATTTAAACCACCTAAGTACGGTAAAAACCACTTTTTTGAAAAATAATGCTTTGCAAGTTTTCGTGGTGAAGGATTTATTTTTCGACTCTAAAACTTTATACGCATTGTCAGACAGGTCGCTAAAACGGTTTAGGCGCAAAAAAACACCAAATAGTCGATATTTTTTTTTTATAAAACGGCCCCCCAAGATTTCTGTTCATTTATTGACGTTTTTCACCAAAAAATCTAAATTTACGTATTTTTCAGACGGAAGCGTACACGCGATGACTCTAAAAACTTGAAACCTGTACAACCGACCGTCGGACCTTCGTCCCATATCAGAAAATTTCCGAAAATCCAAATTTAAACCTTTAAGTACGGTAAAAACCACTTTTTTGAAAAATAATGCTTTGCAAGTTTTCGTGGTGAAGGATTTATTTTTCGACTCTAAAACTTTATACGCATTGTCAGACAGGTCCCTAAAACGGTTTAGGCGCAAAAAAACACCAAATAGTCGATATTTTTTTTTTATATAACGGCCCCCCACGATTTCTGTTCATTTATTGACGTTTTTCACCAAAAAATCTAAATTTACGTATTTTTCAGACGGAAGCGTACACGCGATGAATCTAAAAACTTGAAACCTGTACAACCGACCGTCGGACCTTCGTCCCATATCAGAAAATTTCCGAAAATCCAAATTTAAACCACCTAAGTACGGTAAAAACCACTTTTTTGAAAAATAATGCTTTGCAAGTTTTCGTGGTGAAGGATTTATTTTTCGACTCCTAAACTTTATACGCATTGTCAGACAGGTCCCTAAAACGGTTTAGGCGCAAAAAAACACCAAATAGTCGATATTTTTTTTTTATATAACGGCCCCCCACGATTTCTGTTCATTTATTGACGTTTTTCACCAAAAAATCTAAATTTACGTATTTTTCAGACGGAAGCGTACACGCGATGACTCTAAAAACTTGGAAACTGTACAAGGGACCGGCGGACCATCGTCCCATATCAGAAAATTTCCGAAAATCCAAATTTAAACCTTTAAGTACGGTAAAAACCACTTTTTTGAAAAATAATGCTTTGCAAGTTTTCGTGGTGAAGGATTTATTTATCGACTCTAAAACTTTATACGCATTGTCAGACAGGTCCCTAAAACGGTTTAGGCGCAAAAAAACACCAAATAGTCGATATTTTTTTTTTATTTAACGGCCCCCCACGATTTCTGTTCATTTATTGACGTTTTTCACCAAAAAATCTAAATTTACGTATTTTTCAGACGGAAGCGTACACGCGATGACTCTAAAAACTTGGAAACTGTACAAGGTACCGACGGACCTTCGTCCCATATCAGAAAATTTCCGAAAATCCAAATTTTAACCACCTAAGTACGGTAAAAACCACTTTTTTGAAAAATAATGCTTTGCAAGTTTTCGTGGTGAAGGATTTATTTTTCGACTCTAAAACTTTATACGCATTGTCAGACAGGTCCCTAAAACGGTTTAGGCGCAAAAAAACACCAAATAGTCGATATTTTTTTTTATATAACGGCCCCCCACGATTTCTGTTCATTTATTGACGTTTTTCACCAAAAAATCTAAATTTACGTATTTTTCAGACGGAAGCGTACACGCGATGACTCTAAAAACTTGAAACCTGTACAACCGACCGTCGGACCTTCGTCCCATATCAGAAAATTTCCGAAAATCCAAATTTAAACCACCTAAGTACGGTAAAAACCACTTTTTTGAAAAATAATGCTTTGCAAGTTTTCGTGGTGAAGGATTTATTTTTCGACTCTAAAACTTTATACGCATTGTCAGACAGGTCCCTAAAACGGTTTAGGCGCAAAAAAACACCAAATAGTCGATATTTTTTTTTTATATAACGGCCCCCCACGATTTCTGTTCATTTATTGACGTTTTTCACCAAAAAATCTAAATTTACGTATTTTTCAGACGGAAGCGTACACGCGATGACTCTAAAAACTTGAAACCTGTACAAGGGACCGCCGGACCTTCGTCCCATATCAGAAAATTTCCGAAAATCCAAATTTAAACCACCTAAGTACGGTAAAAACCACTTTTTTGAAAAATAATGCTTTGCAAGTTTTCGTGGTGAAGGATTTATTTTTCGACTCTAAAACTTTATACGCATTGTCAGACAGGTCCCTAAAACGGTTTAGGCGCAAAAAAACACCAAATAGTCGATATTTTTTTTTTATATAACGGCCCCCCACGATTTCTGTTCATTTATTGACGTTTTTCACCAAAAAATCTAAATTTACGTATTTTTCAGACGGAAGCGTACACGCGATGACTCTAAAAACTTGAAACCTGTACAACCGACCGTCGGACCTTCGTCCCATATCAGAAAATTTCCGAAAATCCAAATTTAAACCACCTAAGTACGGTAAAAACCACTTTTTTGAAAAATAATGCTTTGCAAGTTTTCGTGGTGAAGGATTTATTTTTCGACTCTAAAACTTTATACGCATTGTCAGACAGGTCCCTAAAACGGTTTAGGCGCAAAAAAACACCAAATAGTCGATATTTTTTTTTTATATAACGGCCCCCCACGATTTCTGTTCATTTATTGACGTTTTTCACCAAAAAATCTAAATTTACGTATTTTTCAGACGGAAGCGTACACGCGATGACTCTAAAAACTTGAAACCTGTACAACCGACCGTCGGACCTTCGTCCCATATCAGAAAATTTCCGAAAATCCAAATTTAAACCACCTAAGTACGGTAAAAACCACTTTTTTGAAAAATAATGCTTTGCAAGTTTTCGTGGTGAAGGATTTATTTTTCGACTCTAAAACTTTATACGCATTGTCAGACAGGTCCCTAAAACGGTTTAGGCGCAAAAAAACACCAAATAGTCGATATTTTTTTTTTATATAACGGCCCCCCACGATTTCTGTTCATTTATTGACGTTTTTCACCAAAAAATCTAAATTTACGTATTTTTCAGACGGAAGCGTACACGCGATGACTCTAAAAACTTGAAACCTGTACAACCGACCGTCGGACCTTCGTCCCATATCAGAAAATTTCCGAAAATCCAAATTTAAACCACCTAAGTACGGTAAAAACCACTTTTTTGAAAAATAATGCTTTGCAAGTTTTCGTGGTGAAGGATTTATTTTTCGACTCTAAAACTTTATACGCATTGTCAGACAGGTCCCTAAAACGGTTTAGGCGCAAAAAAACACCAAATAGTCGATATTTTTTTTTTATATAACGGCCCCCCACGATTTCTGTTCATTTATTGACGTTTTTCACCAAAAAATCTAAATTTACGTATTTTTCAGACGGAAGCGTACACGCGATGACTCTAAAAACTTGAAACCTGTACAACCGACCGTCGGACCTTCGTCCCATATCAGAAAATTTCCGAAAATCCAAATTTAAACCACCTAAGTACGGTAAAAACCACTTTTTTGAAAAATAATGCTTTGCAAGTTTTCGTGGTGAAGGATTTATTTTTCGACTCTAAAACTTTATACGCATTGTCAGACAGGTCCCTAAAACGGTTTAGGCGCAAAAAAACACCCAAATAGTCGATATTTTTTTTTTATATAACGGCCCCCCACGATTTCTGTTCATTTATTGACGTTTTTCACCAAAAAATCTAAATTTACGTATTTTTCAGACGGAAGCGTACACGCGATGACTCTAAAAACTTGAAACCTGTACAACCGACCGTCGGACCTTCGTCCCATATCAGAAAATTTCCGAAAATCCAAATTTAAACCACCTAAGTACGGTAAAAACCACTTTTTGAAAAATAATGCTTTGCAAGTTTTCGTGGTGAAGGATTTATTTTTCGACTCTAAAACTTTATACGCATTGTCAGACAGGTCCCTAAAACGGTTTAGGCGCAAAAAAACACCAAATAGTCGATATTTTTTTTTATATAACGGCCCCCCACGATTTCTGTTCATTTATTGACGTTCTTCACCAAAAAATCTAAATTTACGTATTTTTCAGACGGAAGCGTACACGCGATGACTCTAAAAACTTGAAACCTGTACAACCGACCGTCGGACCTTCGTCCCATATCAGAAAATTTCCGAAAATCCAAATTTAAACCACCTAAGTACGGTAAAAACCACTTTTTTGAAAATAATGCTTTGCAAGTTTTCGTGGTGAAGGATTTATTTTTCGACTCTAAAACTTTATACGCATTGTCAGACAGGTCCCTAAAACGGTTTAGGCGCAAAAAAACACCAAATAGTCGATATTTTTTTTTTATATAACGGCCCCCCACGATTTCTGTTCATTTATTGACGTTTTTCACCAAAAAATCTAAATTTACGTATTTTTCAGACGGAAGCGTACACGCGATGACTCTAAAAACTTGGAAACCTGTACAAGGGACCGCCGGACCTTCTTCCCATATCAGAAAATTTCCGAAAATCCAAATTTAAACCACCTAAGTACGGTAAAAACCACTTTTTTGAAAATAATGCTTTGCAAGTTTTCGTGGTGAAGGATTTATTTTTCGACTCTAAAACTTTATACGCATTGTCAGACAGGTCCCTAAAACGGTTTAGGCGCAAAAAAACACCAAATAGTCGATATTTTTTTTTATATAACGGCCCCCCCACGATTTCTGTTCATTTATTGACGTTTTTCACCAAAAAATCTAAATTTACGTATTTTTCAGACGGAAGCGTACACGCGATGACTCTAAAAACTTGAAACTGTACAAGGGACCGCCGGACCTTCGTCCCATATCAGAAAATTTCCGAAAATCAAATTTAACACCTTAAGTACAGTAAAAACCACTTTTTTGAAAATAATGCTTTGCAAGTTTTCGTGGTGAAGGATTTATTTTTCGACTCTAAAACTTTATACGCATTGTCAGACAGGTCCCTAAAACGGTTTAGGCGCAAAAAAAACACCAAATAGTCGATATTTTTTTTTTATATACGGCCCCCCACGATTTCTGTTCATTTATTGACGTTTTTCACCAAAAATCTAAATTTACGTATTTTTCAGACGGAAGCGTACACGCGATGACTCTAAAAACTTGAAACCTGTACA